>NC_031967.2:1055425-1355425 GCF_001858045.2 Oreochromis niloticus
TTCTTTTTGCTACGGTGAGAGTCTCTCTGAGTCTCCCCGTGTACACGTTACTGTCTGAGCGTTTTATTCCGACCTGGGTTGCAAATACAGGAAAAACTCCTGACAACCTCCAAATTTATATCAGAGTCTGTCTGCAGCTGAGACAATACAAACTCAAACTGTGGGGAGAAGATTATATCACTTCAGTTTAAATTGACCTGGAAGCGCCACATTTTCACAAACTTCTTTATTTATAGCATTTTTACATGCTGTATAGATTATACAGTTAGGTCCATAAATATCTGGACAGAGAGAACTTAATTTCTAATTTTGGTTCTGTACATACACTAAAATCAATTCTAAATGAAACAACTCAGATGTGTTTGAAGTGCAGACTTTCAGCTTTAATTCAGGGGTTGAACAAGAAGATTGCAGAAAAATGTGAGGACAAATGAGAGAGGTAGGAAGTCCTCTTCCTCTTTTTGGGTGGAACAGCCAGGCCCTCCAGTTCTCAACTGCATCTTCATCAGCCGGAGGATTTTTGTGGGAGCATCAGATCCCACAAACGGGTGAGCATCCATTTTATTTTGTCTTCTGCACTGTGAGTCGTCATGGATCCAGAATTGGCATCTGTGCTTTCAGTGATCCCACTGTTGCCTCATCTTTGATCTTTTCTTTTGCAGAACAAATCCGCATATTTCCCTCGATGAAGAAAATGACGAGCAATGAAGCGATCGACTCGAACAGGCAAGTTTTCATGTTTGAAAAGGCCGTGTTTTATGTTTTTGAACTCGGCTTCAACAGTGGCTGAACTGCTGTGATGCTGGTGCTTTGGAAGAGAGGGACCATTATTCCTGTCCAGAGAGGCAAGTAACTTGTGAGTCTTATTATATGAGGAATAATCTCAGGGAGAAAGTGAATATTAGTCCCACTGGCATATCAGCTTGATGCTTTCAGTGATGCTTCATAAAGCTTTAAACTGCTGGTGGTGCAAATGAATACTCAGGGATCTAACATTATATTCTTATGTTCTGGGAAAAGCTGTAGCATATTTTAATGCATCAAACAATCATGTCAAACAAACAGAAACAATCATGTTTCTCTGACAGCATTTGCACCACTGGGACACTGGGGCAATTGTTTTCTGTCAGAGTACCTTGATAAAGGAAGATATGACCAGATTTGCCAGATTTGGACTCAGCAGTTTTTTCCCAACTGAACCGGTTGCATCAAAACACACAGTTGGGGGAGATTTTTTTGACGTCTTGTAACATGCATCTGAGTTTGACTCCAGCACTGACAGAAAACCTGTCCAGGCCAATATCTCGATGCTACCACTGTGAGGACACTATATTTAACAATTGCAGGGATGCAATGGGGTCCTTATCTCCTAATTCCAAGTCTTTCTCTCTTGTTTGGCTTTTCGCAGAGTGGCCAAATTTGGAAGATGGCTTGCTCAGGATCTCCAACATCCATCAGATCTGCTGCCTTCGCTGACCTCCATACAGCCGGTTCCATTCTGCCCTCACACAGCTCTTTAGCCATCTGTTCACGCAGGTTTCCAGACATGAACCGCTTGGAGTGGCCAGTGTGCAGGGAGAGATCTGTATTTCTCATGAAACACTGGAGCGCCATTGACTATTGATTGCTGGCTCTGATGTCCAGATAATTATTGGTGACAGTTGGATGGACCTTTGCTCTTCAGAACACAAGTGTACATGTATTTTTGATCTTCTTCCAGATAAGATTGTTGATGATATGAGTCAAGTGCAGGCTTCAAAATTGTGTATTCCTTTTTAAGAAGGAGAAAACTTGTCATTGTATTCAACCTTTTCAGGAATAATTTAACCCAGTCTCAAAGGTTTTCTTGTCCAGGAGAAATGCAACCTGACTCTAACTCTCCTTCACTATTACTTTCCTGATCACTGATTTCCAAAGCTGACCAGATGTTGTGTCTGTTTAGCTTCACAAAGGTGTACAGGCCTTTGCTGACATCATGTCTTCTAGCTGCTGACTCAGCTCTTTCCAGACTGGTGCAGCTGGAGGGGCTATTTTGCCATTTTGGACTATGGCCTCTTTTGAATTGCAAAGAATTGCAAAAATGGAACCTTGTCTAGAGATGGCTTTCGAGGCATCTAAATAAAAAACCACACTATGATTATAATGGAGCAAACATGATTTCTGCCCTATATATTCAGCCAGGAGCAACCCCTCCCCCAAGTTCTCCACCAATCTACACTTTCATATTTTGTGGAATTATTGTTTTTAAGATGGAGCTATTGAATTTGTGAGTTTATTAAATTGAGTCTGAGTGTTTAACCCACTAACATGTACTGTACAGCACTTTAGTCCAGTGTACTAAATGTTTTTAAAGTGCTTTAGAAACTTTTTCTTGGATTTGCAAATTTGCAATTGTTGTATTTTTGAAATGTTTAACATTGAAACAAATCCCTTTGATCCAGACAGTTAGCTATAGCATGTATGAACTCAGTAACTAAAAGCTCAGTATTTTAAATGTAAGCTTACCTTGTTCAGAAACCAGATGTAACAGCTGTTCTAAGAATCCTTCAGACACTTTATGCCAAATAATACTTTTTTCTGCCAGAAAATGTGTATTTGATGCAAAAGACTGCTAGCTTGTTCGTTTCTCAAAAAGTGTTCATGGGAGTGTAAAATGTTCAAATGTAGTTTTCAATTAAGTTTTTAATCCACTCCAAAAAAATAAATACTCAGCATTTGCATCGTAGTTTTATCAATGAAAAGTGATTGAAGTAAAGAAATTGAAGTTAAAAAATACACTCGTTACAAATTTAGCTGATTAAATACAATAAGAGTTTTTTAACAGAACTTTATTGAACAAGTGTATATAACAAGTTTATAAAATAAAGTTTTATATCTCAAAACCATAGCAGCACAAACGCTACTTTTACCTGCACAAATCTGCACAAACGTAGCACCAACCGCTCCGCCTGTTTCCTTTACGTTCCAAGTGGGTGGGGTCAGCTTCACTCTGCTGCGAGCTGTCGGCTTTCAGCTCGTGTCCGCGCCGTCGGGTGAGAAAGGTCACATCTCAGTGATTCTGATGTGGCGGCGGCTCCGCGCTTTGTGTTCACGTCTTTGTGCAGAATCCGTGTTCCTGCTCTCATTTAGCTGTTTGGTGGTTGTTGAAACTTTGGGAGGTTTAACCTGAGATTCTGGCGTTTCGGGCAAAATAAATTATATTAAAAATCGATTCAGGATTTAAATGAATCGATATCACGTTATCCAAGTGAGAATTGATTTTAATCGATAAATTGATAATCAAAACCCACCCCTGATGCATATACACGGGTCACACTGCTTATTGAAACCCCAAAGATCAGATCTGAATCAGACAAGTTTTTGTTTTTTGTTTCAAAGTTTAGACTTTTATCAGTAACATGTGCTCACTTTTTGCAGGAACAGTTGAAACTAACATAAATAACTCGAGAGGTGATAGTCAGCAGGGGGTTTACAAGTTGTGTGCTGCGTTGTCGGCGGTATAAGCTCGACCACTTGCAAGGTGAGCTGGCAGACATCACTGAATTCATCAGAGATGATTAGGTTCATTTTGACAAAGTGAGCAGATATTTAAAGATGGTGCCACTACATTCTTGTCTAGAATATATTAAAGTGTATTTGTTGACACACAAAAAAATAGTTTAAGTATAGTTTGGCTCCACACATGTCCAAACCCTGGTGTGTGGGCCTACTTAGTTTTGAGAAATTGTCATGGGACCGGGTCTGGGTGACCCAGGGCCTGTAAGAAGTTATGGACATGTGTGTTGTTGGTGCTGCTGTCTCCTGTTTCCATGGTTGTGTATCTAGGTGTGTGTGTGGGTGTGTGTGTGTCAGCCAGGAGCCTGGCCACACCTGCGGAGGAGAATTACACCTGCAGCTGATCAAGCCTCGTCAGAGGAGCTACTTAGGAGTGTGGCAGAGCTCTCTCCGATGCTGGATGACTGCGTAACTTCACGTTAATTTCACATTTTCTCTTTGTTATTCCCCAGGAGGAGTGTGGAGACGAGAGGGCAGCGAGCACGGGGTGCTCAGACACTGAGGAGCGGAGACAAAGAACACTAACACTGGCAAGAGGACATGTCAGAGTCGGGAACGCACTGGGGATTTATTGTTGTTTGGATTATTTGCATCACTGTAAATAAATGCACTGAGCTCATCACAGAGTCCAGCATTTGGTCCTCCTTCCCTCATCATAGTCTGCCACACAGGCCGTGACAGAAAAGCCCACTAAAAGAACTCCCACCAGACCAAAGCAATGTTTTGACTTGATCAGCATTAACTCCGCCCCCTGACTGTGATGGGTGAAGCTGACAAATAAAATGTATTTATGAACAGCGATGCAGGGCCAGGAGTAGCAACGTGAATGAAATAAATACATCATTAAATAATTCATTAAATGTGTCAGTAAAATAATTAAAATAGAAAACAAACCAATAATTGATTAAATATGTAATTAACTAATTAGAATTGTATATAAACAAATAATGAAACATTTTAAATGAAATAAATAGATAATTCATTATCAATATATTTTTTAATTGATTATGAACATTTTTAAATTAATTACTGAAATAATTAATTCATTAGTGATGTATTTATTTAATACAACCATAAAATACCATAAAATAGCTAATTTATTCAAAATAAATTTAAGACATCAATATTAAAGGTTAAATTATGATAATGAATACATGCAACTATAACTGATTACATAAAAATGATGATTTCTTAAGCTAAAGCCAAAGTGCTGACTCATTTCACATGTTACTCTCAAATGTTTTCCCTAATAACAATAACATAATTACACTTTAGCCACAAGAGGGCAGCAGCATTAATACAAGTCACATGTATATAAAGGTACAGAGATTATATTACAGTGATTTTGACAAAAACAAAACAGAAGTTGATGGCAGTGTGTTTTTCCATGACAGAATAATTACACACACCCCACTTTGCAGTTATTTATTTGTAGAAAATGTTTGGAATCATGTATGATTTTGGTTCCACTTCTCACGTGTTCACCACTTTGTGTTGGTCTTTCACCTGGAATTCAAATAAAATTGATTCATGTTTGTGGCTGTAATGTGACAAAATGTGGGAAAGTTCAAGGGGTCGAATACTTTTGCAGCCACTGTAAAGTTCACTATCAGTAACATCATAGCACCCACCCAGCTGTATAGAAACTCCGTCATGCTAGCTAGTACGCAGTACGAGTTATTGTAACTGACTGTAAAAAGTCAGCACAAGGAAAATAAACTCCACCTAAACTTGGTTTATATCTGACCCAGATAGACTGCAGGTCATAACTTCTTACCTGAAGTTCAGTTCACCTGACACTCGGACCGGCGGCCGCCTCGGGTCTCTGCTCCTCCTGGGTTGGCGACCCCTGCTCTAAAGCATCTGATTTGGATTCCTGAGATCAAATATATTTTCCTTTGGCTTTGTTTTCTTCCCATTTGTGGCTTTAATGTAGTGTTACATCCTGTTTGTTTGCTTCCATCTGTACACATGTCCAGATTCACTGTTATGTTTCTATTCTTACATTGCTGTGTGATCACTGTTCCCTCTGCTGACTGATGTGACCTTTTGTATCTCACACTGATACTTGTCATATTTGTATCTGTGCCTAAAAGATAAAAAGTTTTCCATGCTAAAACACAGCTCCACCTCCTGCAGTTCTCCCTCTGAACCACTAGATGTCTCTGTTATCTAAATGAAGACGTGCAGCACAGCAACCACAGCAGCGCTCAGATCACACGTGTCCTGTTATTATGTATAAAAGCATGAAACAGGTGAGACAGGTGGGATCAATATTAATGTTGTGGAAATATATGAAAAAGCAACAGAAGAGTGAAAACATTTGGTGTTTCTAGAAAGATCTTTCAGCTCATAGCTGCTCACAGACTGTATTTACAAGTGACAAACTGCAACTCTACAGTACATCTACAGTATATATCAAATCTATTCTGTATTCAAATCTATTGAGTGATGTTTGAAAGTCTTTCCAGGTGAGTTTGATCCAGGAGGGTCTGAAGCCAGAGTCAGACAGAGACTGTGCAGAGACTGTAGAAGGACAGAGCAGCAGCAGAGCAGTCCAGATACACTGATGATCCTCTGTCAGATCCAGAGGGACACACAGGGATGATGCTGGACTCTACATTGTGTCTGACAGTGGAGCTGTTCTCAGAGCAGTTCACTCTGCAGCACTGACAGTCATCTGCACTTCATTCCTCTGTCAGTCACTGCTGGATGAAGCTCTCCTCTCCACCTCCCAGTAACATGGCCCAGTCAGAGCGTCTCTACACACAAGCTGCTGCTGCTTCAACCTCTCTGGATCATCAGGACACAGCTCCTCCTCTCTCAGCACACACACCGTCCTGTTTACCATCATCACCACCTGCAGAGAGAAGAAGGAAGAGCAGAGGAGATAAACGAGTGTTTCCAGAGACTCTTCATCAGCTGTCAGTCAGTGATGCAGCACATCCAGTATAAAGAGCAGCAGGGACTTCAGTGCTGGGACTGTACTAGGACTCATTGTTGCTTCACTTTTTCTAATCTTTGGATTTTTATTGAAGTTGATGAAGATGTTTTTCCCTCCTAGTTTGAGTTTGGACTTTCATTCATTAGAAGAACCTTGGTGTGTCCACTCTGAGCTCTGTAGGAACCCCAACAACAAGCCCAACAATCCAGATGGACGGTTCCAGCTGTTAACTGGAGGAATTCCATCCAAACATCTGCTCTCACTAAAGTCTTCCTCACCTACAGACTGTGTTCTTCACTGCTTTAAACTTGGAAATGAATGCAGTCATTGGTCTGTGTGCTGCTTTGTTCAGAGAGCTGATTGGCTGTTGACAGTGTTTGATCAGAGCGTGTCAGCAGTTACTATGGTGACCATAAAGGTGAGAAACAGGAAGTGTTTGTGTCCAATCCTGAAGCCTGTCACCATTCTCCTCTCACAGCTTCACTGAGAAGCTGCAGCTTTACAGGAAACACTGGATCTTTGTTTCATACTGACTGTGTTTAGTACAATACTGCTGACAGCACCACCCACTCACTCCATCACTCTACTTACAGCAGATACTCCAGTCTGTAGTCTGGACTCTGCTGAAGATCAGACAGCGGCTTCACATCTAGATCCTTTAGGTTGTTTCCCCAATGGACCAGCTCTCTCAGATGGGAGGGGTTGGACTTCAGTGCTGCTGCCAGATAATCACAGCTGATCTTCGACAAATCACAGTTCCTCAATCTGTATAAAGAATGAAAGATGTAAGTTTATTAGACAAAGTGCTTGAAATCATTCAGTGTTTCATCATCTGTTCAGAACTGAAGAAGGTTCAGAATGTAGAAGTTTAGAAAATGGAAACTCCAAACAGCTGAAGCCAACAGGAAGCAGCTTCAAACAAACACAACAAGAGAAAAAACTCTGAATGTTTCACATTAAAGTCGTACATTTATCATAAAAACAGGACAAAGACTTGGAAAAGTCGTGTTTTTCCTTCCAGGAACCACAAGGCTTCACTTTTAAAGGTGAAGTGTGAAAGAAACGGACATATTTGAAGTCCAACACCTTTTTCCAGTCACATGATTAAAGCAGACAAACTACAAGCTCATTTTCATTCCAACAAGTCATCTTCTGACCTGGACTAACAACACTGGTCTCTATGTGCAGCTGGCTGTGAGACCAGTGCTCAGGGAGCGTCTACAAAGTGCAACACTGAAAGAACATCACACACTCATTTGCTTCCAGCACTTTCACACAAACATCTACTGTCATTATTGTCACCAAACTCTGTGGATCCTTTATTGCAAATTCAAATGGGATCAAATGGTCAGACAAAAGAGGGTTATGAGGAAATATGATGAAATGTTGTGTATTAGCAGCAAGTTATTGAATCATTTTCCTCAGAAACCAAACAAAATGATTGACAAACATGTTTTTACAAACTCAGTGTTGGACTTGGATCAGCAGGATAAGCTGATGTTTAAAGGCATTTGAGTCTCGCTGTATGAGAGTCCAGTTATTCCTCAATATTTATGGATGATGTTCTTTCAGTGTTGCACTTTGTAGACGCTCCCTGAGCCTCACAGCCAGCTGCACATGGACCAGCTGACATTACCCAGCATTAGAGGCGGCTGTAAAAAAAATGGATTTTCCTATTTAAATGGTTTTAATTTGAATAAAGCGATGTTGATTCATTCAATCCTGAATGGATTTTTAATATAAATGTATTTTGCTAGAATCTCAGGTTAAAGCTCCCAAAAGTATTTCAACAACAAGCAAACAGATAAAACAGTAAATGAGAGCAGCTAAACACACAAAGATGGAAACACAGAGCGTGGATCGTTCACTCGACGGCACGTACACGGACACGCCGTCGGGGCTGAAAGTGGACAGCTCACAGATCCTGAAGCTGCAGGTTTCATCTGTCTCCAACCAAAACTGAGTGAACCAGCAGCAAAAGAAGATCCAAACTACGCTTTACGTTTGATGAACATGGTCATGAATTCTCTCTGACTTTGACCTTTACTTCCTGCACAGCTCTCTCTCTCTCAGTGTACTTCAAGAACAGTTTACCTTCAAAAATCTGTTTTCTGCATTATTCACTGCTTATTACGCACCAGTCTGCTGTTGTGTTCACTGCTGTCGGCCTCCGAAAACAAAGCCTCATTTCTGCTGTTCAATACTGAAGAAATTGAAACCTTTTAAAATGATGACAGATTACAAACTCTCAGCTGTGTCTGTAATCAAACCTCTGTAACTTTGCTTCACTTCAGCAGCATCAGCTCATGTTCACATGTTGATTCATGGTTTGCTTCAGTTTTTGATCGACTGCAGAAGATTTTGAAGGTTATCTGCTATAAAAAGCCAGAAGAGGAAAATCTGCTTCATGTGTTTCTGTTTGATCCTCAGTGACTTTGACACAAAGGCCTCTGCTGTGATGATCACACCTCTGATCAAGTCTCACAGTGTCAGCTTTGTTTTTATACATATGGATATGTGCTGATAAATGATCAGAATTAGAATATTTCCCACTGTCTGCTGTGTGCCGTGACCTTTGACCTGCTAAAGACAGTCAGCTGTGGATTATTCATTGTTGTGTCTGATACTTAGAACTGTGAGGAAGAACACTACACAGTTAATCAGGGTCCCCTCTCTCTGAATCAGGAAAGGTGGGCAGGCCGCGTGTGGGCCGCGGGCCATACGTTGAGTCTCACTGTTTGAAATGTGAACATTGTTCTGCTGCAGTCAATGGACTAAACCAGAGAAGAAGAAAACAGACTTTACCATGAAGATCCTCAGTGTGGATCAGTATAATATCAGCCTGATGTCTGCAGTTTAGTGTCAGCACAACTTTCACATCATATTCATCTCAGCACAACTAAAACATGCTGACTGACCTCAGAGTTTCAAGTCCACATCCTGGACTCTCCAGGAAACCACACAGATGCTTCACTCCTGAATCCTGCAGCTTGTTCTCACTCAGGTCCAGCTCTCTCAGATGGGAGGGGTTGGACTTCAGCGCTGCTGCCAGATAATCACAGCTGATCTCTGACAAACCACAGTCGTTCAATCTGTATAAAGAATGAAAGATGTAAGTTTATTAGACAAAGTGTGAGCTTGAAATCATTCAGTGTTTCATCATCTGTTCAGAGCTGAAGAAGGTTCAGAATGTAGTAGTGATGGGTCGGTCGCGAACAAAATGGCTCTTAGAGGCGGATCTTTGACGTGAACGACGCGAGCCTGCTCCTTATCGTGAGGCGTGGATTTTTTTTTTCTTTCTCTCACCCTCTCTCTCGCACTTTTTTTCCGCTTCACTCTGCACGCCAGTCTTGTGCTTTGCGCTGGGCAGAGGGGGGAGGGGCAGTAGTTACAGTCGCAGTAGCACAGGAACAGAGCAGGAGGGAGAGAGAGAGAAAGAGAGCCAGGGACAACAATGTCACATTAGAAAGGTATAGTCAGTTGCGGATGATAAAGGATTCAGAAAGTTTATTCATGCAGGCCCATATGACAGAGAATATGCATCTTCTTTTTCATATTTTAATTTATATTTAATTGTGTTGTGGTTTGCAGTGTTTTGTGTTGTGTCATTTTAAATTTGTTTAAAAGGAAAAAGCTGAAAATTTAAATAGTTAAATGTTGAACTGTGACTAGTTGGCATGTGGAGTGAATAAATAAAAGTATATTTATGGTGGCCCCTTGAGACAAAGCAGCACGTACATACTCCAAAACACATAAAAACTCAGGCTACGTCCACACGTACCCGGGTATTGTTGAAAATGGAGCTTTTTCTATGCGTTTGTACCTTTAGTCCACACGTAAACGGCGTTTTCGGTCACTGAAAACGGAGATTTCTAAAAACGCCTGCCAGGGTGGATATTTTCGAAAACTCCATTTTTGCATTTACGCGTGGATGAGGAAAACGGAGAAAACGCAGCGTCAAAGATGTGCGCCTTTTTTGACGTCACATTGTGCGCCACGTTTTGTTTCGGTGAAATGAATTTCTACAATACTGTTACTGTTAATTGTCCTCTCTGCAGTGTTTAAATGCTTACATATACACACACAGTTACTGTCCCTCCACACATACGACTCAGTTCTGCTTCTATGCCCCATCTTTGTTTACTATTTCCCACCGAGGCTCCTAGACTTCTGATTGCCCAACATTTCTACACGTTTAGGAATATATCGGCACCTGTTGCTTTGGCATGCTCCTAGCAGCGTTTTCCTTCATTTCTGCATTTACATGTGGACGGGATTATTTTTTAAAACGAAAACAGAAAATCTCTGTTTTCAAAAATACCCGTGTACGTGTGGACGTAGCCTCAGAAGCACGTAAAAACTCCAAAACATGTACAAAAGACAACAGAAGTGCTCCAGAATGCTATAAATACACAAACAATACACACATGCTTTCAATTGTGCAATTTAAGTGATCTAGGTAGTGATCATTTTGTCTCTAGGGGCCACTGTATATATTTATATATAAACATATATAAATAAAACCACTTTTTTACATTAGTGATTCCTTTTGTGCATAATTTTATATTATTGTAATAATAAATTAATTACAGCAACAAAACAACCCAAAGAGCTGGTTCGGAGCCGAAAGAGCCGGTTCTCTAAAAAGAGCCGGAAATCCCATCACTAGAATGTAGAAGTTTAGAAAATGGAAACTCCAAACAGCTGAAGCCAACAGGAAGCAGCTTCAAACAAACACAACAAGAGAAAAAACTCTGAATGTTTCACATTAAAGTCGTACATTTATCATAAAAACAGGACAAAGACTTGAAAAAGTCGTGTTTTTCCTTCCAGGAACCACAAGGCTTCACTTTTAAAGGTGAAGTGTGAAAGAAACGGACATATTTGAAGTCCAACACCTTTTTCCAGTCACATGATTAAAGCAGACAAACTACAAGCTCATTTTCATTCCAACAAGTCATCTTCTGACCTGGACTAACAACACTGGTCTCTATGTGCAGCTGGCTGCTAATCTGGAGGCTGTAGCAGCAGCTCACAGTCACAGTGGATTTCCACTCATGAAAAAGCTCTGGCTGCTTCATTTCTCATCTCATATCAGAGACTTTAGTGAAGCTGTACTGTGATGCTTCCATATTCCAGTGAGGCCTCCAGAATGATTTCAGCTGTTCTGTACACACACTGTGTGCCCTGTATGGCTCAAAGTCTCTGCAGCCTGTTTTTATCTGCTATCATCAGATCTTCATCATCCTCATTCACATCCCTCACACACTCTACAGCCTCATCAGCACTGACTTCATCTTCACTGACTGATGGAGCACAACATGAACCTGTGGAGGCTGAAACACTGTCCTGTCAAACATCTCCCCGTCACCACTCCACTTCTGTCAGCCTTTAAATGAACCCTGCTCAAGTCTGTCACTTCTGTTTGGAGCCAAAAGGAAAAACTGTTGTTCAGTCGTTTGGAAAGACACAACATTTCTGAAAGCACTCAAACTTCTTCACATTTGTCTTCAGAAATATGTCTGTGAAGGTTCTCAGTCATCCAGGTCATCGTAGTCAAAGGAGTTTGCAAAGAAAAGCATCTGGACTTCTTTTAGTTGCTTGAAGACGTTTCACCTCTCATCCGAGAAGCTTCTTCAGTTCACCGCCTGTATCCAGGGGATGCCATACCCTGCATTTATGGACTTCCTAAAATCCACAAGGAAGGGGTCCCACTCAGACCCATAGTCAGTAGCATAAACTCAGCCACTTATAACATTGCGAAACACCTTGCTACCATCCTTGCACCTCTCGTGGGGAACACCCCACACCACATCAAGAACTCCACTGACTTCACCGACAAGATCCAGAAACTTACCCTGGATCCAGATGAAACTCAGCAGTCCATCTGCATCTTAAGGATAAAGGTCACTCTTTTGAGGATGCCAATGTTCACATTTTGGACAGAGAGGACAGATGGTTTGAAAGAGGAGTGAAAGAGGCCATCTATGTCCACTGTGAGCGACCATCTTTGAACAGAGGCGGTGGTTTACGACACCAACTGTCTGCCATCTATAATCCAGTTTTGAGTTCCCTCCCCAGACGCCTTAACGCCCACTCACATCCTGGGCCATCTGACCTCAGGAATTCACATGACAAGGTGGGGCCAGGTTTCACAATGAGCTCACCCGAAACCCTGGCTGATTAGGTCCCACACCCGCTTTCACACCTTGGCGCATGTGATTAGAGGATCACCAGGGGGTCCTTTGTCCCTCTTTGGGGGGAAACTCCCACTGGGTTTAAATCTGGGACTCTCGGCCATTTGACCTTAGAACTGAAGAAGCTTCTCGGATGAGAGGTGAAACGTCTTCAAGCAACTCAAAGAAGTCCAGACACTTTTCTTTGCAAACTCCTTTGATTTGTCTTCAGACACATCCTGAACATTTAGGAACTAAAGAAAGTTTCAAACATCAATCAAAGACCTGAAATATAGAAAAACAACAACAGCCGCAGTCAGTGAACTCACCTCAGAGTTTCCAGTCGACAGTTTGGACTCTCCAGTCCAGCACACAGAAGCTTCACTGCGGAATCCTGCAGGTTGTAGTTTCTACTCATGTGCAGCTCTGTCAGATGGGAGGGGTTGGACTTCAGAGCTGAGGCCACAACTTCACAGTGAGACTTTGAGAGTCCACAGTCAGTCAGTCTGTGATGATAGAAAATATAAAATGTGTTATTATAAAAGCAGAAAATCTGCATTATAAACACAGACTGAATGTATATGAAGACAAAACAGAGTGAGGTCATAATCTGATGAATCTGCTCTTCACATCTGTGCTTCAGCTTCTCTTACTGTGTTTGACATGACACAACGATTGAGTCTCTCTCAGACCTGCAGACTTTTAATGAGAATCTTAGTTTGACTTTAATCTGCAGATGAAGGTGTCACGACCTGGAGGTTCAGCTGGTCGCTGATCAGCTGTTTCTCCCTCTTTCTCTCTAGTTCTCTCTCTCTCTCTCTCGCCAGGGCTGAACTCATTATGGGTTCACGCCCTCGGAGGAAGAAACACCTGTGCCTCATCAGTGTGGATGGTATTTAAGACGGGAAGCAACGGCTGTTCTTCGCTGGATCGTTGTGAGAATCACGTCAGTGAAAGTCGAGCATCTAGCAAGTATTTTCCCGTGCAGTGTGTGTTTAGAGTCTAACTAGCCTTTCTTTGTGTACAGACCCCCTGGACTGTTTCCCTGGTGTGCGAGTGGATTCGTGTTTGGATTGTGTGGAGAGAGATGAGCGTGTACCCCTGGATTTTCCCCAGAGCCCTGCCCCCCTCACCTTTTGTACATAGCACTGCCCCGCACCCTTGTAAATAGCACTGCCCCGCATCTATGTATATAAACTCATTGGACATTGTTCTTTAATACATTCTCTTGTGTGCATCATCCCCGGAGTCCAGCGCGTGAGTCCACCTTGTACTTCGTGACAATAACGATCCAGCCACCTCATGGACTCAGCGGACTCAGCCCCCACCCAGCAGCCGGTCATCTCCACAGAAGCTATCTTGGACCGCCACGAACAAATGTTACTGCACATTAATCACCAGCTGACAGCACTAACTCAAGCCATTGCTCAACGGATACCGCTGGTAAGCCCGCCCACTACATCTCCACCTGTTGCTCCACAGTTGCCGGCTCATGAGCTCTCTGCGCCCGGGTCCTCCGCTCCTCCACCGCCGGCCCATGCGGAGCCTCCGGAGCGGTCGCTGCCCATACCGGAGCCATTCTCGGGTGAGTTCCGCAAGCCTGCGGGTTTTTTAACACAAGTGACATTGCAGTTCAAACAGCTACGGAGGACTTATGAGACCGATGAAGCTAAGATTGCTTTTTTCGTTCAGTTGCTACTGGGTCAGGCATTAAATTGGGCACAGGCTGTACTAAGAACGGACCCTGAAATAACCTATGCTGATTTTCTCGCTAAATTTAAGAATGTCTTTGAGAGAGGCACCGGGGCCGAAGTGGCGGCTCACCGACTGCTTAAATTGAAGCAGGGAAGACGGAGCATGGCCAACTACTCGATTGAGTTTTGGACTTTGGCAGAGGAGACCGGGAGGGGGCAGTCGGCACTAATAAGTACTCTGTTGAATAACCTGTGTGACGAACTAAAGAGGGAGCTAGTTATGAGGGAATTACCTGTTACTCTATCTGATGTTATGACCCTAAGTGTGAAGGTGGATGAAAACATGCGAGCGCGGCGCTAGAGACTACAGCTCCCAGAAGCCTCTAGGACGAGAGGAGATGGGCTCCGGCGGAGGTACGGCAAGTGGAATGGGAGGACGAGACAGGAACTATGAAGACGAGGGTGAGCAACCCATGCAGATAGGGCGCTCCAGACTAACGCCGGAGGAGCGACAACGGCGTTGGAGAGCTGGTGAGTGCTTCTACTGCGGCCGTAAGGGCCATATGGCCGTTTCCTGCCCTTACCAGCCAAAAGACCGCGCCCGCCAGTAGAGGGGAGAGTACGGGTAGGCGAGGTTTCCTGTTCACAATCTCCTCCTCGCTTGATGCTTGCGGCTAAGCTAATGGTTCGTTCGGTTTCTCATCCACTCCATGCACTAATCGATTCAGGCGCCGAGCAGAATTTCATTGACGAGTGCCTTGCTCGAGAATTAAAACTAAACACTAAACCGCTGCCACACTCACTCCAAGTTACCGCCCTCAGTGGGCAACGTCTCCCGGATATCACCCATATTACGGAGCCAATATCATTAACCCTCTCTGGTAATCATTCTGAGACGTTGCAGTTGTTTGTGTTTAAGGCTCCTCTTACACCACTAGTCTTAGGGTTCCCCTGGTTACGTCTACACAACCCAGTCCTGGATTGGAGGAAGGAAAGCATTCTGGGGTGGGGAGAGGAATGTCATATGTCTTGTCTAAGAGCCGCAACTCCACCCGCGAACCCTCTAAGTAACCACCCGCCATCTGAACCACCCGATCTCTCGTCAGTACCCTCAGTCTATCACGATCTTAAGCAGGTTTTTTGTAAGGATAGAGCACGTTCTCTTCCCCCTCACCGGCCGTACGACTGCGGAATTGATCTCCTCCCAGGCGCCCTACTTCCTACTAGAGATGGCACGATACCACTTTTTTATGTCCGATACCAATACCGATATCATAAATTTGGATATCTGCCGATACCGATATGAATCCGATAAGTGTGTTTTTTAATCAATAAAACTATTTTTTTAATATCTTGCTGCATTTTGTATAAGTTCATACTCAAGTTTAAATAAACAACAACACTAAAGCTATTCTGTTATACCTGTATGTAAAAAACACACTGCACCCAAAATATTTCATAGTTCAGCAACACTGATCAATCTAATAAACTTAAACCTACTCCATCCTCCCTATTCTGGTATTTTAAAGAGTACTTAGCAGAAATATTAAGCAACCTAACTAATAGGGTTGTCAACTCCCAGCAAAAGAAAATAGGGAACCACCCCCCACCCTCCACCTCATGATGCTTAATCGACGTAATCAACTTTAATTTGATGCAGGGTGAAAAAAAATGCACAGAAATAAATTATTTTTCAAGAATAATTAAATAGATTCAACATCTTTCTTCAACAGAATTGCAGACTGCACAGATGGTACCTTCCCAAAGGAAAAAGTACTATAGCTTAGTAGGGTATATTAGACTTAACAGTTACTATATACAGTAATGGACTTCTATACATTTTACATCAGATTAAAACTTTGGGTGTAAGATTCAGATAATTATTTATTAAAAGCGAGACATTTTAAATGAGAATAAGAAAGAAAAGTATATCTTTGTGCCCCCTTTTCCCTGTTCATGCCCTATCGGCCCCCCTGGCTAAACTTTGCTAGATCCGCCCCTGCACAGTTACCAGCCGTCAGCTACGTAGAAAAGGATCCTGGTGTAGAAAGTAATATTAAATACATTCTAACAACAGCTTATCAAGCTTAAACGTGCTGCTGTTGTTCAGCCGCTGGTTTCCTCGTTCTGGTGCAAAGTGGGCCAAAAACAAAGAAGAGAGACGGACTCGCGACAGAAAAGCCAATCAGCTGATCATTAAGCAGTTTCACGATTGAAGTAGCCGCAGGAAGGTGAGGGAGAGAGGCAGTCGCTCCATATATCGGTTGTTAAGCTTAATGTGGGAATGCTTTACAAACATTCAGAGATGAACTTACACACTTGCTTTACTTCTCTCTGGGATAACTTCCTCGGAGATGAAATGCTGGTTTGGTAGCGAGGCTACAAATACACACAGCCCTCTATCACGTGAAGCACACTGCTCCGACGTGCTACGGTTATGAGCCGAGTTATGCCATGTCGCAAGTTTTGTGAGGTGCTTTTTTGATATTTAATGGATCGGATTAAATTTTTTATTTCTCGCCGATATCCGATCCAATAATTTAGGTCAGTATCGGACCGATACCGATACGTAATATCGGATCGGTCCATCTCTACTTCCTACCAGCCGCTTATACAGTCTCTCTCAGCCTGAACGGGACAGCATGGAGAAGTACATTAACGAGTCACTCACCGCAGGTCTGATTCGCCCGTCATCATCCCCTGTTGCGGCTGGGTTCTTTTCTGTCGCTAAGAAGGACAAGAGCTTACGGCCGTGTATTGATTATCGAGGTCTCAATAATATCACCATCAAAAATAAATACCCACTACCACTACTAACTTCAGCCTATGAACTGCTCCAAGGGGCCACAGTTTTTACTAAACTGGATCTACGTAACGCGTACCACCTGGTTAGGATACGGGAGGGGGACAAATGGAAAACGGCCTTTAACACACACTTAGGCCATTTCGAATACCTCGTTATGCCGTTTGGTCTAACCAATGCCCCAGCTGTGTTCCAGGCCTTTGTCAACGACGTGCTCTGAGACTTCCTTGACCACTTTGTGTTCGTCTACCTCGACGACATCCTCATCTTTTCACGCTCCGTCTCTGAACATGAACGCCACGTCCGGCTGGTTTTGCAACATCTTCTCGAGAACCGTCTTTTCGTGAAGGGCGAGAAGTGTGAATTTCATGTGACCACTGTTTCATTTTTGGGCTACATCATTGAACAGGGTAACCTCAGGCCCGACCCAGCTAAGGTCCAAGCGGTTGTTGATTGGACCGTCCCGACAAACCGTAAGCAACTTTGGAGTTGCTTACGGTTTGTCGGGACGGTAAGCAACTCCAAAGTTTCCTGGGCTTTGCTAATTTCTACAGACGTTTCATCCGTGACTACAGTAAGCTTGCTCTCCCACTAACTCGTCTCACATCTCCTAAGGTTCCCTTCTGCTGGGAGGAGTCAGCACAAAAGGCTTTCAGTCTCCTGAAGGATCGATTCTCCTCCGCACCCATCCTGGTTCAACCTGACCTCAGCCTGCAGTTTGTCGTGGAGGTGGATGCTTCGGACACGGGGGTGGGGGCCATTCTATCCCAGGAACAGAAGGGAAAGCTCCATCCCTGTGCCTTCTACTCTCGCCGTCTCTCATCTGCTGAACAAAATTATGACGTTGGGGACAGGGAACTGTTAGCTATTAAGCTCGCCCTGGAAGAATGGCGTCACTGGCTGGAGGGCGCTGCCCAGCCGTTTGTAGTTTGGACAGACCATAAGAATTTAGAATATATCCGGTCAGCAAAGCGGCTTAATGCCCGCCAGGCTAGGTGGGCCCTGTTTTTCACACCTACAGGCCAGGTTCCCGCAACACTAAACCCGACACTCTCTCTCGTCAGTTCACTGCCTCCGAGGAGACTACTCGAGACTCTCCCATAATTCCCCCCTCGTGTGTCATTGGGGCCCTGACGTGGGAGATTGAATCAGCCATTAGGGAGGCCCAACGAACAGAACCTGACCCAGGAACGGGCCCCCCTGGACTACTCTTTGTGCCCTCCTCTGTCCGGTCACAGGTGATACATTGGGCACACACAGCAAAATTCACCTGCCACCCGGGGATCCACCGCACTGTTTCATTCCTTCAGCGCTTCGCTTGGTGGCCCTCCCTCATCAAGGATGTCTGAGAGTACATAGCAGCCTGTTCAGTCTGCGCTCAGAATAAAGGTGTCAATCAGCCATCCTCTGGTCTCCTTCAGCCCCTGCCTATGCCTAGCCGCCCCTGGTCCCACATAGCTGTCGATTTCGTCACGGGCTTGCCACGTTTGTCAGGTAACTCTGTCATTCTGACTATCATCGATCGTTTTTCTAAAGCAGCATTCCGTCTCCATGGAATTCCGGCGGACGTAGTCTCGGACAGGGGTCCGCAATTCACATCTCGCGTGTGGAAGGAGTTCTGTTCTTCCCTGGGAGCTCAGGTCAGTCTATCTTCTGGCTTTCACCCGCAGACAAACGGCCAAACGGAGCGAGCCAATCAGGAGCTTGAGGCAGCCCTCCGATGCGTGGCACCTACCCATCAGACCACCTGGAGCGAGCAGCTCCCTTGGATTGAGTACGCCCACAATAGCCTCACCTCCTCGGCCACCGGAGTGTCCCCTTTTGAGGCGTCTCTGGGTTTCCAACCACCTCTGTTTCCGGCTGTTGAGGGTGAGCATTTCGTACCTTCTGTCCAGCAGCACATCCGGAGGTGTTGGCGCGCTTGGAGGGCCACACGGGCTGCCCTTCTCCGCATGGCTGAGCGGAACAAGCGCCTGCCGGATCGCCATAGGACCCCGGCACCTGTTTATGCGCCCGGACAAAAGGTTTGGCTGTCGACCCGATTCATTCTGCTAAGGGCAGAGTCTAAGAAACGGTCTCCTACCTTTATTGGTCCCTTTGTGATTGACTCTCTGGTGAACCCGGTGTCGGTCCGCCTTAAGCTGCCCCGGAACATGCGTTATCCACAACGTCTTTCACGTCTCTCAGGTGAAGCCCTGTCTTTCTAGCCCTCTGTGCCCTCCTTCCAGGCCCCCTCCGCCCGCCCGGGTCATCGATGGCCATCTGGCCTTCACCATCTCGCGCATCATGGATGTCTGGCGCCGGGGGCGTCGTTTACAGTACCTGGTGGATTGGGAGGGCTACGGCATGGAAGAGCGGTCTTGGATCCCACGTGCGGCCCTCCTGGACAGGAACATGGTGCGGGCATTCCATGTCGCTCATCCTGAGAAGCCTGGGGGTCGCCGGGAGGCTCCCGTTGGGGGGGGTTACTGTCACGGCCTGGAGGTTCAGCTGGTCGCTGATCAGCTGTTTCTCCCTCTTTCTCTCTAGTTCTCTCTCTCTCTCGCCAGGGCTGAACTCATTATGGGTTCACGCCCTTGGCCCATGCCCTCGGAGGAAGAAACACCTGTGCCTCATCAGTGTGGATGGTATTTAAGACAGGAAGCAACGGCTGTTCTTCGCTGGATCGTTGTGAGAATCGCGTCAGTGAAAGTCGAGCGTCTAGCAAGTATTTTCCCGTGCAGTGTGTGTTTAGAGTCTAACTAGCCTTTCTTTGTGTACAGACCCCCTGGACTGTTTCCCTGGTGTGCGAGTGGATTCGTGTTTGGATTGTGTGGAGAGAGATGAGCGTGTACCCCTGGATTTTCCCCGGAGCCCTGCCCCCCTCACCTTTTGTACATAGCACTGCCCCGCACCCTTGTAAATAGCACTGCCCCGCATCTATGTATATACACTCATTGGACATTGTTCTTTAATACATTCTCTTGTGTGCATCATCCCCGGAGTCCAGCGCGTGAGTCCACCTTGTACTTCGTGACAGAAGGAGGAAGATGGTGTCACATTTGGCCTTCCATAATGTCCACAGTCTGTCACTGAGATCTGATCCAGAGTCAGAGTGAAGACACACATTTGGACTGTTTCCTGTTTTGAATCTGACTCCAGAACATTTTGAATGAGTTCAGCTCAGTGAAGAGTTCCAGCTGCAAAGATGATCTCTGTTTGCTACCTGCTGTCAGGTACGACTGTTCACGTCCACACGCAGGAAAAACCTGCTGACTGTTACCAAACGGAGCAGAAATCTCATCACTGGACAATAATGATGAATGAACTCAGAGCTGCTGATATCAGATCTGATTTCAGGGGAACTAAACACAGAAATGATTGGCTCATTTTAGCTTTCTGAGCCATTATCTGCTGGTGTGTCGCTAGTTGGCAGAAAATGATTTGTATTCCTGTTCAGGGCTTCAGTGTTTATGAGTCCAGATCCAGGTGACAGCAAGTCAAAATGATGTTACCTGTCTGTGTCCAGCAGCAGCCTGTATTCACTTTGAATATTGTTATAACCTGACATGGATCAGTTTGTATTTGATTGGTCTGTAAATGTCACTGTTTCCATTGGACCTGAGTGACGGTACAAAGACAGAGAGGGAGAGAAAGGAGAGAGAGGATGGAGGCAGCAAAGAGAGAGCAAACACAAACAGGTGAGAGTGGACAGGTGACCAAGGTCAGCAACCAATCAGAGAGCTTCTGTTTGACCCACAGTCACTGATGATGACTGCACATAACCAAGCAGTGTGTTACTCTGATATCAAATATGGATCCTGCTCTTATAATAATGATCATCAGATGATATTATTGTGTTATTTTGTAGCTGAATACGATGTTTGTGTGATTATCAGTGAAAGAAGCAGTGAGGAGGATGGAGAGAGAGAGAGGACAGAGGGTGAAGTTAGAAACACTAAAAGGATTTTGCATGGATTTCATGGATGATTTGAGTGATTTCCAGCAGGACATTTAAACATGTCAGTGGACGTCCTAAAGAACATATTCACTGATATGAAACGTGTCATTGAACAGGATTAATATCAGTGGAAACATGGTGGAAACAGCTGTGACTGCATGGATGTGACACACTTCAAATCTGTTCTCCACTCTTGGATTTGGGATCCATGGAGCTGCTGCTGAGTCTGTACAATAAAGGATAGTGATGGTAAATTCGATTCTTTTTACTGAATCGAGTTTTAATGAGTCACTCACAAAAGTGAATTGGGTTTCTTGAGTCATTTGAGTCACTGAGTCAGTTGACCAGAGAGTGCAAAAATGTATATTTTCACTCAAACTTAATTTGTTTCTCTTTTAATGTAAATCCTACCGCTAAAATGAATGATTGTAAAAGAAAACAACTATTTTCTTTAGAACAAAAAAGAGCAAAAAAAATTCTAAAGGGAACATTTATTTTTATTTTATTGATATTTTCCTTAAATGTGTCAAATATATATTTTTTCATCTAAATGTCCACTGAGCTGTGAGCCAGGGGGCGGTAAAGTGCCTTAACATGGTTTCCAACCAAGAAGAAGAAGAAGAAGCTGTGAGCCAGGAGGGAGGGGTTGAGTGAGTGAGTGATTCGTAACAGGAAGGGAGGGGGTGAGTTGGTGAGTTGGTGAGTCAGTGATTCGTTCAACTCGTTTGAGCTGTGAGCCAGGAGGGAGGGGGTTAGTGAGTCCTGAGTGATTCGCTTATGCTATGATTCAGCACAGCAAGGGAGGGGGTGAGTACCTCAAATGTGCTGTTAGCATGCTAGCTGAGCGATGCTACTGTGAACAGAGGAGCTATTGTCTTGATGTGAGCTTCTACTCAGGGTTTTTTCTTCCAGTTCAGAGCAGGAATGTTTTTGTTAATAAACTGGCTGTTGTTTTTCCCCCACAATTTTAATTATAAGCTAGACATATTTCTACTAATGGAATTAGTTTGCTAACAGCAACAGGGATGAGTCAGTGAGTCAGTTGTGATTGTGAATCATGATTCACGAGTCAGTAAAGTGATTCTCGAGTATTGAACGATTCGTTCACGAATCGAACATCACTAATAATCAGAATCAGAATCAGAATACTTTATTGATCCCTAGGGGGAATTATTTAAAGGAATGGTGTGGAAGGTTGCAGCGTACGGACACAAACACTTTGTGGTTACAATCTGATTTTATTTTCAAAATTAAACTACTAACCTACACTGATCAATGATGTTAATGATCACATCTGGACTCACCGAGCCTTTCTGCAGTTCCTCACAGCTGGAATCAGTCTCTGTCGTCCCCGCTCTGATGTGTTGTACTTCTGCAGGTCCAACTCATCCAGAACCTCCTCTGACATCTGCAGCATGAAGGCCAGAGCTGAGCACTGGATCTCAGAGAGTTTCTTCTTTGATCTGTTCTCTGACTTCAGCAACTCTTGGATCTCCTGAAATAATGAGAGGTGGTTCATCTCCATCAGACAGTGGAAGATGTTGATGCTTCTGTCAGGAGAGATTTCATCACTGTTCATCTTCTTCAGGTTGTTGATGACTCTCTGGATGGTTCCTGGACTGATCTCTGTCTGACCCAGCAGACCTACTAAGAGTCTCTGGTTGGACTCCAGACAGAGGCCATGAAGGAAGCGAACAAACAGGTCCAGGTGGCCATTTTTACTCTGGAGGGATTTTCTCATGACTTTAGTTAAAAAGACATCCATATAAGATCCATATAAGACATCCATCCTATAAGACCTGGAAGATCTGTTTTTGTATTCTTCTCGGAAATTCCCTAGAAAACCTTCTACCACCTCTGTCTTCCTGTTGGTGTGACAGTGGAACATGTAGACTGCAGCCAGAAACTCCTGAATGCTCAGATGAACAAAGCAGTAGACTGGTTTCTGGAAGATCACACACTCTCTTTTGAAGATCTCTGTACAAACTCCTGAGTACACCGAGGCCTCTGTCACATCCAGACCACACTGCTCCAGGTCTTCTTGGTAGAACATGATGTTTCCTTTCTCCAGATGTTCAAACGCCAGCCTCCCCAGCTTCAGAAGAACTTCTCTGTCAGCCTCCGTCAGCTCCTGTGGACTCGTCTCATGTCCCTCATGGTACTTGTTCTTCTTCCTCTTTGTCTGAACCAGCAGGAAGTGTGAGTACATGTCAGTCAGGGTCTTGGGCAGCTCTCCTCTCTGCTCTGTAGTCAACATGTGCTCCAGAACTGTAGCAGTGATCCAGCAGAAGACTGGGATACTACACATGATGTGGAGGCTCCTGGATGTCTTCATGTGGGAGATGATTCTGCTGGACAGCTCTTCATCACTGAATCTCCTCCTGAAGTACTCCTCCTTCTGGGCGTCAGTGAAGCCTCGTACTTCTGTTAGCCTGTCAACACATGTAGGAGGGATCTGATTGGCTGCTGCAGGTCGGGAAGTTATCCAGACGAGAGCCGAGGGAAGCAGATTCCCCTGGATGAGGTTTGTCAGCAGCTGGCTGACTGATGACTTCTGTGTGACATCAGACAGCAGCTTCCTGTTGGTGAAATCCAATGAAAGTCTGCTTTCATCCAGGCCGTCAAAGATGAACAAAAGCTGAGAGACAGCCAGCTTCTCTGCTGTGACCTTCTGTAATGTTGGATGGAAAACATGGAGCAGCTCCAGAAGACTGTACTGCTCATCTCTGATCAGGTTCAGCTCCCTGAATGAAAGCAGAACCACCACACTGACATGTTGGTTCTCCAAGCCCTCTGCCCAGTCCAGAGTGAACTTCTGCACTGAGAAGGTTTTTCCAACACCAGCCACGCCGTTGGTCAGAACCACTCTGATGGGTCTCTGTTGGTCAGGTAAGGCTTTAAAGATGTCCTGGCACCTGATTGGAGCGTCATGGAGGGCGTCCATCTTGGAAGCTGTCTCCAGCTGCCTCACCTCATGTTGGGTATGAACCTCTTCACTCTGTCCCTCTGTGATGTAGAGCTCAGTGTAGATGGTGTTGAGGAGGGTTCTACTTCCTGTTTCATCACTTCCTTCAGTCACATGTTCACATCTCCTCCTCAGACTGATCTTATGTTCATCTAAAACCTCCTGCAGACCAACATCTGCTGAAAGAAAGAAAAACAATGAGACTAAAGAGAAAGAAAACTCTTCAATGTCTGAACAACACAAGAAGTCCAGTTTTCAGAAATGAGTCCATCAGCAGACAGATGTTCAGTCTTACTTTGTACACAGCTGCTCTGACTGGCTGTCTGCAGTCCAGCTCTGCTTCTGGATCTTTCTCCACACTGTGCAGAAGCTCTGATGGTGACACAGAAAAGTCAAAGTGGAGATACTTCTGTCCACCTTTGATTAGACTCATTATAAAAAGGAGAAAAAGTTTGAACACAGTCATGTTTGCAGTTCACTGACTTACATTTATTCCATGGACACTCACTCTAACCTGAACCACAGCTACAACCCAACATTGTTGAGGCCTCATCTCCTCCTTTCCTGACTGTAGAGCTTAAATATGCAACAACCAACAAATAAAAGAATTTGGTTCATTTCAAAGAAATTCACACGGTGACCAAGTAAAGTAACCGTAGTAAAGGAGACAACATCCCGTTGATGGTGGGATTATTTGAAAGATTTGCTTTAGTCACGTCACCAAATGCAGTTGAACCACCCGTGGATCCATGTTTGACCATCTACCACTCTGAGCTCTGCTTTTTAATAATTTTATTATTATCATCATTCATTCATTCATTCTTTGGAGGGGGGCTATTTCCTAATGCCGCCCTAATAAGGTGATGTTCAAGGGGAAATATAACAGAAACTCTTTCAGTGTTATTCATGAATAAATTAACAGATAAACTGTGAAGAAGAAGAAAACTGAGATTTAAAGGAGAGAGTGAGAAACTTGATCATCCATCCTCATAATCCATGTTTATCAGTATCTGCTGTGACCATCCTGCAGTAATAACTACAAGTCTACATTTCTGTGACTGTTGATCAATCACAGCAGGAATCTGAGCTCATCTCTGCACACAGAGCAGCTTCAGCTCTGGGATAAACTGCTCGCTTCACGTCCTTCTCAGCTCACAGACACTCATCCTCATATTTTCCTTTAACATTTGATGGTATAATTCATCTGAGTTTACACTTTATCTGCATAAATACAGAAAAACAGGCCCAAACACCATAAACCATCAGTTTCACCATGTAGAATATATTGTTGTTTCCTTGCTTTTAATTCAGAGAAAAACTCTGATTTTGATTTTCTCTGTTCTCTTTGCCACAGCCCATCCCAGCAGCAGCTGAAGCAGCTGACTGTCACAACACTGAACAACCTGGCTGGCACACATGTTAATGTTAGCCATTTAAATATTAGCAGTTAGCTGAGGCCACAAGAAGAAGAGGCCCTAGAAGAACGATGGATGATAAGATTAGATTTTCAAGACTAGGCAGAGACGTGTTTTCCTTTACTGTCTCTTACAGAGGAGGGAGCAGATACCAGACGAGGTCACGGAGGTACGGGGAGGATTCGCAGCAGACAGCAAGACTGCCACGTCCATGCGAGAGAGCGATGGCTACGATAATCTCTGTTTTTGTCTCCCTATATAATGTTGTACAGCCCATTTGAGGGTTATCCTCTCTGTGAACCAGATGCTTGATTTCACACAGAGGTCTACAGCGCTGTGTAAACTTGTAATTTCAACTGCAAAAGCAAATTAAATCTTTTTAAATGTAAAAAAGCAACCCCAAACCCAGATAACTAGAAGGGTTGCATCAGGAAGCATCAAACACATGGATCCATCTGCTGCAACCCCTGTGGAAATATGGGAGCCTCCCAAAGTACCTTTAGCCCGTAGCCACATTAGCAGTCTGCTAAGCTAGAATCAAGGTAGCTGTTAGCTGCTATGGCTAATAAAACAGCGAGGCAACAAACGTTATGGTTGTCCTGTTAGTCTTTAACATTGTCATAGATGGAGTTAATTTAACAGGAAAACAGTTCTTTATGTTTCTCTCACAGAACCTGATTGAACAGCATCAATGACACAGAAACAGGATCAGCCTACATCACCAACTGAATTTGATCAGTTATGGAACGATTTACCTCGACAGGCTCCTTCACTCGCTGCTTTTAAACCTCCTTTAACCCTTTAAGACCTACCATAGAACCAAGTTCGCCAGAGCTTATATTATATTTTTACATGCTGTGGTGCCATTTTTGGGAGCATTTGTTGATATACATCAATACAACCATTATAGCCCAAATTTTAATATTATGTATGCATTAAGTGCATAGTAATCACATAAATAGCAAAAAAGTGCAATAAACTACAAAAAAATTGAAAATCGTTTTAGTTTTTTTAACATATATTTCTAGCTAGAGAAATTTAAGAGGCTTATCCCTCAAAAGTGTAAATACAAAAAAGTTGCACAAAATAGCTTCCCACCACAGGAAATTTATTCTAAATGCCTTCATAGTTTTACTTTTGAAAATCACCAATTTGTATATACTGCAGGAAAAACAAAAAATAAATATTATAATGTAAATTTGCAAAAAAACAGCATGTGCATCAAAATAAACTATTTCCAGCAGTGCAATATGAGTCGTAAGCATCCCAGAAACGACACAGAAAGTCAGAAAGTCAAACATAACTTTTAAAAACACCAGTATAGACTCATGAGGCCCTGAAGGTAAAAAATACATTTCCGCAAAATGACATCACTTCCACTTTCGGGCAGGTCATGGCAGACATGCGATAGTTCGTGGTGATGGACGTAGGAAGTGTTATGAACAGCTGATCGGATCGGCAAAGCCTGTTTCTGGAATATTATGTTTTTGTTGCTGCAAGTGCTTTTTATGCAGTTTTTGCAAAGCTATATGTGGAAGAAAACCGTGACCGAGGACAAGCTGATGGCACAAGATGTAAGTGCTACCGGGATTTAAAAATAGTTACGCAAAACGGAGCGTGCCCGCTCCCACCGGCTTTAAAGGGTTAAAACACACTTTTACTCCCTGACCTTTGACCCAGTGTCACATGTTGACTCACTACCTCAGACAGCTTAAAAATAGTCTTTTTGTTTTTTGGTGCTGCCTAAAAGAACCGTAAAATATCTGTCCTATATACAGTTATGTTCATATATTTTTGTACTACATCAGGAAACTCAAAAATATAGTTTGTAATATTTTAATCCTTATTTTTAAAACTGTTTTTGTCATTTTTCTTCTCCCATTGTATCAAAAATCATTATTTACACTGAATAAATGAGTCAGCAGCTCTCTTACATTGTTGCTGCAGGTTCATTACTGAACTGTCGAGGTTCTCCTTTGGACCAGTCACTCCTCACAGACACACAGCTGGATGCTGCAGATGCTGCTCCATCCTCTTCCTCCATCTTCTTGATGTCAGGGTGGAGTTAGTCTGAGAGGTAAACACACACACTCAGAGGTGCTGTTGTACTGGAAGCATCACACTGACGGGTTTCTAAAGTTCTCATTGATCATTTCATGGAGTTTCTGTGGTAAACACTGTCCTGTGACGTATGTGTTATGGTGAGGGTCATGAGGGCTAACCAGCCCCACTCCTTACTCCTCATATTTCAGCCTGAAGCACAAGAACAGCCTAAACCTAACCAGGAGGCTGTAACCTCAAAGGGACTTCATGGTTAGAAATAAAGGTTCAATGAAATGAAGCAGATCATAAAAACATGAGTTCCAACTTTAAAAGAAGCATCCACACGATGACGGCACAGCAGAGGAGCACTTTCTCTAACACACTGATTCAGTTCCACTGACACAAGGACACACACAGGAAGGCACACACACACACAAGCCTTTATAAGAAACAACACAATCATCTGCGCTTGACTTGTCAATCCAAGTCCTTAGCCCATGAGCCCGCGGTATCACACCACAGATATTCCCTTAATTTGAAAAAATAAAGACAGTTTTCAGAACAGACCTGATGTTTATGCTACAGCCTGTTTACCAATATAATCAATATCAGATATCAGAGCAACAGAAACCTCGGTGATCAGGACGCTGGGACTGAGAACAGGAAGTGGCTCAAACGTCACAGTTTCATAACGTCAGCCTGAACTCCACTCACCGAGTTTCTGTCGCCATTGTAGTTTTTAAAGTCCTGTGATAAAGGCGGGTCTTTCTGTGGATCCGCACGCTCATTGGCTAATAACTCGAGATTGACACATCGTTATCCAATGAGCGTGCGGGAACTTCCGACATAAAGTTGTTGTTAGGTCTAATTGTTGAATGTTGCCATTGTGTTTCTTAAATTTGTACAGTCTTAGTTCAAGCAGTATTATCAAAGCCATTCCTTAGATCCTGAGCACCTCTAACCACTTTGTGTTGGGGGAGGTTTTATTGTAGATACATCCGATCTGAAAGATCTGTTCCTTGTGTTGTAAGCTTCCTGCTTTTACAACCCTTTGGTTACTCCAAGCTGTATAGGCTCAAAAGCCTACTACCAATTAAGCATATTAGGTGATGTGCATCTCTGTAATGAGAAGGGGTGTGGTCTAATGACATCAACACCCTATATCAGGTGTGCATAATTATTAGGCAACTTCCTTTCCTTTGGCAAAATGGGTCAAAAGAAGGACTTGACAGGCTCAGAAAAGTCAAAAATAGTGAGATATCTTGCAGAGGGATGCAGCAGTCTTAAAATTGCAAAGCTTCTGAAGCGTGATCATCGAACAACCAAGCGTTTCATTCAAAATAGTCAACAGGGTCGCAAGAAGCATGTGGAAAAACCAAGGCGCAAAATAACTGCCCATGAACTGAGAAAAGTCAAGCGTGCAGCTGCCAAGATGCCACTTGCCACCAGTTTGGCCATATTTCAGAGCTGCAACATCACTGGAGTGCCCAAAAGCACAAGGTGTGCAATACTCAGAGACATGGCCAAGGTAAGAAAGGCTGAAAGACGACCACCACTGAACAAGACACACAAGCTGAAACGTCAAGACTGGGCCAAGAAATATCTCAAGACTGATTTTTCTAAGGTTTTATGGACTGATGAAATGAGAGTGAGTCTTGATGGGCCAGATGGATGGGCCCGTGGCTGGATTGGTAAAGGGCAGAGAGCTCCAGTCCCACTCAGACGCCAGCAAGGTGGAGGTGGAGTACTGGTTTGGGCTGGTATCATCAAAGGTGAGCTTGTGGGGCCTTTTCGGGTTGAGGATGGAGTCAAGCTCAACTCCCAGTCCTACTGCCAGTTTCTGGAAGACACCTTCTTCAAGCAGTGGTACAGGAAGAAGTCTGCATCCTTCAAGAAAAACATGATTTTCATGCAGGACAATGCTCCATCACACGCGTCCAAGTACTCCACAGCGTGGCTGGCAAGAAAGGGTATAAAAGAAGCAAAACTAATGACATGGCCTCCTTGTTCACCTGATCTGAACCCCATTGAGAACCTGTGGTCCATCATCAAATGTGAGATTTACAAGGAGGGAAAACAGTACACCTCTCTGAACAGTGTCTGGGAGGCTGTGGTTGCTGCTGCACGCAATGTTGATGGTGAACAGATCAAAACACTGACAGAATCCATGGATGGCAGGCTTTTGAGTGTCCTTGCAAAGAAAGGTGGCTATATTGGTCGCTGATTTGTTTTTGTTTTGTTTTTGAATGTCAGAAATGTATATTTGTGAATGTGGAGATGTTATATTGGTTTCACTGGTAAAAATAAATAATTGACATGGGTATATATTTGTTTTTTGTTAAGTTGCCTAATAATTATGCACAGTAATAGTCACCTGCACACACAGATATCCCCCTAAAATAGCTAAAACTAAAAACAAACTAAAAACTACATCCAAAAACATTCAGCTTTGATATTAATGAGTTTTTTGGGTTCATTGAGAACATGGTTGTTGTTCAATAATAAAATTATTCCTCAAAAATACAACTTGCCTAATAATTCTGCACTCCCTGTAAGTGTTTCTGACCAGTTGTTCATGTTCCTTCATTTTTCCCTGAAATCTATCAAATACTGTCCAACAGACTGATGCACAGCAGTGCAGAGGCTGCAGAACCTGCGTCTGCAGCCTCTGGTTTAAAATAGTTCAAATAAATATTCCAGCTATAGTTGTCAGTATTTCCACTGCTGCACAGGAAATAACTTTATTATAAAATAAATAATAAGAAATAAACTTTATTTTTCAAACACAAGCTTTACACAACTTGTACATTCACACAAGCACTTTTTCCATGTTTCTAAGTGCTTCCTGTCTAACATTCACACTCTAATGGATGCATCGGAGAGCAACATGGGGTTAGTATCTTGCCCAAGGACATGATGCAGACTGGCATTAAACCACCAACCTTCTGGTTAGCAGGTGACCTGCTCGACCACCTGAGTTACAGCCGCCTCATCAAAGTGACCAATCACATTAGAATCCTGTCCTGCTTTGGGCTCCGCCTCCAAACCATCCAAAGCGGGTTTATTTGCACCATGTATGCAGGTAAACTCAAACATCCATTCAGCTGCTTCAGAAGGAAAATGTCAGCTTGTGGTTTCAGTCACAGGAAACTCACAGGTTAGAGTCCAGCCAGAGGGCTGCTGCTGTTTATCTGTAAAGTCTTTACATTTACAGAAATAAATAATTATGTGGACACATCTGGATCATCAGCAAACATGAAACCAGGCGACCACCAGGACCAAGCTGACTGCTGACACAGAGTTCATACTCTAACTGCTAGCTGCTCTGCTAGCTAAGTGAACTGATGTTAAAGGTCAGAGTAAAGAAATGACGTGATGCTGCTGGGAGTGACACCACAGACTAGCAGCGTTTAGTTACTCAGCATATAATGCAGTTAATCTGAAATCTCTTTTTCTCTCTGAAACAAAGTGACAGCAGACTGAGTCAAAGACAGAAACCTTATTTAAACAGCAAATATTCAGCGGCTTCACTTCCTGATCCAGGATTCAAAGAGGACGTTGCACTTACTCAGCTTCTTCCCATCAACGTCTTCACTCTGCAGCTCTGCTGTCTGGACCAGGTCTGTGTAGAAACAGAGACAATCTTCTGCTTCATCAGTCCTCTGTGTCTGCAGGCTGAAGTCACATTAAACACTTCACACCAGCAAAGAGTCTGAAGCTCACAGGTCAAAGGTCAGCTGCTGCACCTTGTGTGATATTGTTTGATCAATAATTAACCTGCAGCAGGTTTCTGCTTCAACTCCAACACACTGAACAACCCTGAGAACAAATCAGATGATGTGGGTGTGTCTGCAAGCTTCAATAGTATTAAACACCTCACACCAGCAATGAGTCTGAAGCTCGCAGGTTAAAGGTCAAAGGTCAGCTGCCACACTGTATATAACATTTCAACATGTATACAACCTGACTGTGGGCGTGTGTGCAGCCATAAACAGTTTAAACATTAAACACTGAACCATAAAAGAAGCTTAAGCTGCAGCTCACAGGTCAAAGGTCAGCTGCTGCAGCCAGTTATGACTTTACATAAATCATCATGTTTTCCCTCTCAGCACTTGGGGTGTTTTGACTCAGCTACACTATGGGAAATGGCCAATGGTTCCACAGCTGTTCTTGTTCACAGCATCATCCAGTTAGAGAGGAAACTGTATAATGCAATGATGTTGCTCCTCCACATGCTTACCTGCCACAGTTTAACTCCGCCTCTCAGACAGTCATGTCACCTGATCTTCATGTTTTGTTGTACGATGACGTCATCTTGACGTTGACGAGGAGGAAAACTAGTTTTGTCCTGCAGATGGCGATCTTGCACCGTGTTCATAGAGCCGATACTTTGATGGTGCTGCTCTACTCAGCTTACTTTTAGCCTGGGTTGGACTCTATATGAGCAGCTTCCACTCTGGTTTTCATTGTTAAATACACTTGTTTGATTTCACGTGTAAAAGTTGGAAAATAAATATTAAATTATTTGTTGGTACATTTGTTTGAGGGTCAAATATCTTGCTTCATTTGATGAATGAACTGTTAAGGTGGAGAAATGAATCAGGTTAAAATAGTGGTGCTTTAAATCAGTGCAGATGTATAATGTAATTTAAATGTTGATAATGGTTGTAGTGGGCTTGTAATGTAAATGTGATTAAATGTGACATTAATGGTGACGCTGCATAAACCTGATAAAACAGTTCTATTAGTGGGTCTGTGTGATCAGCATCAGTGGGTTAAGGTGAGGCCTTGACTAGTAGAACGTCATGTTGGTGTATGACAACACATGAGCCAACATCAGACTCCGAGCGCTACGATGCTGAAGATCAGAAGATCCAGTGTGACATCATCGTTACCTGGCAACAGCAGCCCTCATCTGACTTTATTGGAGGATATTTACACCAGCAACACTGTTTAGTTTGATATGACGGATTAACAACATGCTGTGATATCCAGTTCATCTGTAATAGATACTGGATCTAATCAGTCAGCAGATATTTGATCACCTTATTTATAACTATACTAGAAACAAACACAACTGTGTTGGTGATTCATGCAAACTTGCATATCAGCCTTTTAAGGTTTTGTAGTATGGAGAACAAAGAGGTTGTGTTAGGGCTGAAAAGCCCGACTTGTTCTCCTCTGCAGGTCATCAAATGCACCACAGAAGTTTGTATTTGCACAGCCTGTATATGTTTGATGGCTTTATTATTCTCTGTTCAAAGACAATAAATGTGGAAAATGTCTCCTGTAGTATCAGCTTCATTTAAAATGACTACAAACATTTAGAGAACATGTGCTGCTGTTTGTCCTACATTTCAACACTGAATGAACCCTGAAAACGTGATGGCAGGTGGCAGATTGGAGTCCACATGAAATATCGGCTGTATGAAGACTGAAAATATAGATGATACAAATATGCAGCCAAACATTTGTGGACATGGATAAACTATCTGATCCAAAAAGCAGGAAGTGCCACAGCTAGAAAATGAAAGTGTGTAACAGCTGAAGTCAAATGTAATGCAGAGTTGAATCTGCACTTGGATCCATCTGTGAAAGGTCCACATGTAGGGATCACATGAGTCCTGATGTTTGTCAGTGCAGCTTGATAACTCCATCTACTGTGGGCTACATATACTGGGCTGGTAGCTCCATAGTGTTGCAAAGAAACTATTCAATGTGCATATTTTAAAATCAGAGGCTCTTCTAACACAGGAGCCATGTTGAGTTTAGATCACAGCGACCACCAGCAGTCTGAAATGGAATGAAGCCCATTGACAGCCAGCAGGTCTGAACAGGAACGTATCCATGGATAATACACCACTTTATTTGAAGACATCTGTAGCACTGCCTCAGTTCTGGATGTTTCCACAGACTCCTCTGTGCACCTAAAGCAAAGGTCAAAGGTCAGCAGCACATGTAGTTGGGACAATTCTTCATTTACAAACAACAGTCACACAAACGATACAATTATTTTCCTCCAATTAGGACTTTTCACTTGCAGAAATGGTCCTGTGTGATTTCTAGGCTGTGATATAAAAACTAGTTCCTAATGGCAGCGATTCACTCAGTAAACATGTGTTTCCTTCACCAACCTCACACACAGATCCAATAAGATCAGGAAGTGAGCAGTACAGTACAATATGTGTTATTTTGTACTGTACTGCCCAAACTAAAGATCTGCTGAAGTGTTGGAAATAATTCAGATGTTTATTTTGGACGATACAGCAGAAGATCAGACATGAAAGTGGAGATAACACAGAAGACCTGCAGCAAAGGGTCAGAGGTCAGATTGGGCCACTGGATTCAACAATGAGCCAATGATCATCAAGTAGTGACTAAAGCAGAGCTCTGACGTTCTGACATTTATCACACAGTTAGAACAAATGTCTGCTGATGACTTCATCTCATGAAATGACTGATAGATGTCAATTCACTGATCAGCTGAGCTGCTGATCTTCATCGTGCACAGAAACATTCAGCTTGTTTCAATCAGTAAATAACTTTGAACTGTTCCCACTCAAAATGCTGTCAGAACAATGATCATTGTAGAACTTCACAAACATCACGTGTTGTTTTCCACATGTAAGATACATACAGAAAACATACAGAAACTTCCTGTTGCCACACACGGCCTCTAAAATCTCTTCCACAGTTTCTGTCTGAAGTCCACTCTCTGTGTCGGATCCACAGGAAACAACAAGATCTTCTTAACATGGTTTTCAATGTGTCTCCTTCCAAAAAGTCCAACCAATGAACAAATGTGTATATTTGTGGAGGCCGAACAAAAGCATGACACATTTCTCTGTTTCTATAAACTGGTGTCAAACACAAATATGAAGAGTTTCATTGACAGACTCCAAAATGCCCCCACAGTGAATCAGAGGGAAATCCTACAGTGTGCAGAGAATCTTAATGGCTCCAACATCAACACATCCACAATGTTGGATCCAGTTCTACCTCACAGAGTTACTAAGACACACCCTCTGCCAGCATTACAACAGCTCCACCTGCTTCACCTGCCTCCTCAGCCTCTGTACACCTGAAGAGAAAAGAAAGGCTCCAAAAGCTCAAATCTACAAAGGATTCATGAAGTTTCATCCAACAAGAACATGTTTGCCTTCCACAGTGTGCTGTTAGACACCACTGTACCTCTGCCATTTCAAAAAGAGCAGCTTGGGAACATTTTGGCTCCAAACACTTTGTGTTTAACTTCCTAATCTTTGTTTTCTTTGTGAACAACATCTGGAGCTTTTTGACTCATAGAAACATCATTTTGTTCTTTAGATGACAGCAGATTGGGACTGAATAATCAATCACTATCAAACCAATAAAGACAAAAATGCTGATTTTACAGGACCTTTGTTGGAGAAGCTGTAAAGACATGAAACTGGTGGAGATCCCAAACCAGTTGATAGTGCTGATTATTCCAAATAAAGCTGTTTTCTATTTGAGATGAAATGACTTTCTGTCCTGATATATAATAAAGATGTTAGTTGTTTTTCAGCCCCTGTATTAAAAGTAGATCCAGTTTAAAGTCAGCTTGAGTTTGATGTCTTTATGTCAAAGCTGCTCATGATGTTGAGCTGCTGATGGAATAAAAACAGGTAAAAATCTGCCTCAATATAAAAGCATGTAGTCCAGACTTAAATGTAGCCTGTTGTTAGCTGAGGTCCACACACAGTGTTTACAGTGTAAACTGTGTGAAAGGGCTGCTGGTGGAGCTCACTAGGATGAGCAGGTGACCATGTGCCACAAGGTGGAGAGCAGCTGGCCTGGCTTTGATTCTGACCACGCCCCCTTTCTCTCTCCCTCTGCTTTGCTGTCACTTATCTTCACTGCTCTGTCCAATAAAGCTGAAAAAGGCCCCAAATCAAAGAAATCTGCTGCAGCCTCTGAAATGTCTTCTGTTTCCTTCCAGAGGCCGACGGCTTTTTCACCGTCAGCCCATCAGACAGTCCAGTAGCATTTATGATGATGTCATGATGTTGAAGAGACTGCTATGGCGGCCTCCCATGACCCCCAGCCTCATCTACACTGAGATGCAGACATTTGAAAACATTCAGCAGACGACTGAATAATAGTCCAACACAACAGTCTGTGTACAGACACACACTGACCTTTCATAGAGTCAAAGGAGTCAATCAAACACAGCTAGTTGAGTCATTTCTCTGTGAGTCTAAAGTGAATCTAGTATTTGAAAGTCCACTTCCTGTATTTGTTGTTGAAGACTTCTTCAGCTTCTTCTCAAGGACATCAGCTGCTTGTTTGGCAGCAGAGGCAGTTAAGAAGCTTCCTGAAAAACACTGAACAGTGAGTTCACTGTGGCATATGACAAATTCAGCTTTCTATGTGCAAATGTGTCTGTGTCAACCTTTCAAATGCTGTTGAATCCAAAACATCAGCGGCTCCTTGGCTGCTCACTTCATGCACTTCTGTCTTTGTGACAGTCCAATGACATCACAGCTGTTTCCACCCCCAGTGTCTCAGGACTGGACACCTTTAAACATGTGGAGGATCAAACAGCCGTCCAGCTAAACATACATGAAACTATCAAAGCTGACAATCATCCCAATAACATCTAATGGTACATATATATAGACAAAGCACTACAAGGAAATGGCTCTCAGCATCTGGCTGTGGGAACAAATGAATCCCTGTTTGTGTTCAAATTGTGTGCATGTTTTAGACGTGTGTCACATGTAGAAACACAAAAATCCCACAATGACACAAAGATGTGTTTGACACAACTGTGCAGCTGTAAGTTGTTTCTAATGATTCATTGAAGCTCTTCTAACATTCTGGAGACAATCAGTACATGAATCTGTTCAACACCACAACAATTTGACTTCAATGTGAACGTTTGCCATTAAATAACCTTCTTCATCCAGCTGACAGCATCCTTCATCCTATGATATTAACAGTTCCTCCTGTTGATGACAAACCTCTGACATGATCTGCTTGAGGAGCTTTTTCATGTGAAGCTCTCTGAGCTCAGGGCTAAGTTGCTGTGTTTCATCTTTAAGAGCTGCTGCCTCCTCGCCGGACTTGTTCTTCTCTTCTTCTCCTAATGAAACCATTTCTGCTTCAGATCTTTCACTGGGCCTAAAACAGATGAAGAGTAGATCTACTGCTGTTCACTGTTTGTGTCAATATGGAGAAATATGAAAAGACAACCAAAGACAAACAGAGTACATACAGAGAAATGTAGACAGAATGTGCAGCCAGTGCAGTAAATGGTCTCAATATCAGCTCTTTAGAAAATGATCCTGATGAACATGAAACTAACATCCAATGAGAAACACAGCTTCCTTGTTTCATGTCCAATGATAAATGAAGAGCTAATAAAGAGCTATTCTATTGTAAAATGCTGAGATGATTATCACATAGAACCCAGCGGCTCACCAAAAGCCTGCATTGAAAATCTATATTAACCCTTTAAAACCTACCATAGAACCAAGTCCGCCAGAGTTATCTTTATATTTTCACATGCTGTAGTGCCATTTCTGGGAGCATTTCAAGTTGCTATACATCAACATAACCGTTATAGCCCAAATTTTGATGGTATGTATGCATTAAGTCTATGATAACTACGTAAATTGCAAAAAAGTGTAATAAACTACAAAAAATTAAAAATCTTTTTTTTCATATATTTCTAGTTAGAGAAATTTAAGAGGTTCGTTGCTCAAAACTGTAAATGCAAAAAAGTTGCAAAAAATAGTTTCTAACAAAAGGAAATTTATTTTGAGTGTCTTCATAGTTTTATTTTTGAGATGCACCAATTTTTATATACTGCTGGAAAAATGAAAATAAATATTATAATGCAAATTTGCAAAAAAAACAGCATGTGCATCAAAATCAACTATTTCCAGCAGTGCAATTTGAGTCCTAAGTATCCCAGAAACTATTCAGAAAAGTATGAAGTCAAACATGCCTTTTAAAAACACCAGTACAGGCTTATAAGGCCCCGAAGGAAAAAAAAACTACAGCGAAAATGACGTCACTTCCGATTTTGGCCAGGTAATGGTGAACACGCGATAGTTCGCGCTGACATCTATTCCAACGTAGGAAGTGTTACGAACAGCTGATCGGATCAGCAAAGCGTGTTTCTGGAATATTGTGTTTTTGTTGCTGCAAGTGTTTTTTATGCTGTTTTTGCAAAGCTATATGTGGAAAGAAACCATGAGTTAGGACAAGCTGATGGCATAAAATGTAAGTACAACTCCTCCGATTTCATGTGCAAAAAAATGATTGTGCTATCTTACGTGGTTCCAGTTCTACAGGCATTTAAAAATAGTTACGCAAAACGGAGCGTGAGAGAACCAAGTCTGTCAAATCTCTTTATCCAACACAAACTATCAAACACATTGGGCCACAGTCAGATTGGCTTTGTATGGATGGTGTAACAGGGGGCTGGGAAAGGATGGTGAAAGCTGAATATAATACAGAACAATAACAGGACATATAATCATGTAGCAAACATGATCTTCAACAGGCACACTTCTATTATTCATGATCACAAAGAACTTGTGCAGCCCTGATATCAGCCCTAATATATGAGTGTGTTTGCCCAAAGATTGAAACAGCATCAACATGACAGCTGTAAGAAATCTTCTCTCAGCCTTGTTTGGCAGAAGATCCCTGCAACAAAGATTGTAGCTGAAAGATGACGTGTGTAAAGTTTGTCTTTGGGAGGGTTGAGGCTGTTTTTAGACCTTTGATAGTTTCAATCCAGTTCTGAAAGACAGAAACAAAAACAACATCATTAAGATCAGATCATGGAGCTGTTTCCTGCCTTGTTTCTAGCTTCACATTACAAGACTTTACTACAATAAAGATGCTAACATGTATCTGTAGGAACAACATCATTGAATCTATAACAACTGGAGCCAAACCAGTGGCCTCTGCTGGGATCACTGGTGAGCCAACACTTCCTTGTTGATGCAGATTTCAGGGCTTCCTTTTGCTCCTCCGTTATAACTGTTCTCTCTTCTCAACACATGATGACACAAAGGAATCAGCAGTGACGAAGATGATGCTGAAGAGAAGCTCACATTTCACACATATAACAGACCAGTCCAGTTACACACACCTCTGCTTGACATTAGGCCTCAAACAAAGACACAAAACACTAACTTGACTCTAAATAGAAGAAACTTGCAGCTTTTTCTGGTATGTCCTTATTTATATTTGACACACATTGTTAAAGTGAATTGTTAAATGTTGTCATTGTTATGCTTACCATCTCTACATTGTTTCAAACTGTGTGATCAAAGACATTTCTTTGTCTCTGACCACCTCACAGCTACTCTGGTGCTGGGGGAGGTTTTATTGTAAGCACATCCTCTCTGAAAGATCTGTTTCTTGTGTGGTAACTTCCTGCTTTTATGACCTTGTTGGTGAGCAGGAGATCACACACACACACACACACACACACACACACACACACACACACACACACACACACACATGTTCTTGCACATGCATACAGGTGCTTTCACATACACACATATAGTGCCTTGTCTTTGTAACCAAGGGGGGTTACAGTGGGAGGTACTTGTGTTGTGTATATTGTCAAATATTGTCAAATATAAATATTGTAACATTTTTTCAATAAAAGGCTACGAGGAGGGCTGCTCATTGAAGGAGTTGGGCTGGAGACAGGTGAGGAGCGTTAAGCTTCCCTCGCTAGCAAGTAAATTAATGATAATGATAGTCTAATGAATTAGACTAACTATTCACTTTAGCTAAAGTTATTAAGTTAGCTAAAGAGTTGGGATGCTGTGTAAGAAATAAATAAAGCTCAAATACAAAGGTTTGGACAGCGTTTTGCATGTTTCCCTACTGTAGGGGTCTCTACAAGCATACAGGGCTCTGACAGGGTACAAGATGACAACTTTGGAATTCTACTAGAAACAGTCGATCATATTTGTTTGTCAAAGCTAAATCCAGGGCAAACTAGGCTAAATTAGCGTTTTTACCTAGCAGCTACAATAAGCATAAAGGTTACTGTATGGCTATCATTTGTTAACATGACGCTTGTTCTTATACATGTAATACATTTATTACCAACCAGAGAGTTTGTCCGCTGGTCATTCGACATGACGAATGACTTCTGAAGTCTTAATTCAGCTCAAGATGCTGTAGATTCCCGTCAGTAACACTTTCGGTCCGCTAGTAAAACGTAGTTCTATTAATCTGCGCTCAATTACTCTTGACCCGGAACCGGATGTAAGTTCTAAAGGATAAAATGCAGTTTCAAAGCAAATGAATTCATTTTCAATATATAAAATTCAATTTCAATTTAGTGATGATCATTTTCAAACCATAAATTCAATTTCAAATTAGGCTAATTCAAATTCAGTTTTCAAAAGTATTTATTCAAGTTACAATTCAGACTCAATCTGAGCAATTCAAATTCAAATTTAACTTATTCAAATTCAGTTTCTGATGGCATAGATTTCTGCCCATACTTGTCTCTCTTTTGTTCCATTATCCCATGCCATTCTCCAGAAATTCTTACTTTGTGTCCAAACTATTCTTTTCCCTCAGATTTCAACAATGGTATCTGCACATCTATGTCTACTTTTAACAGCTGCTTTAGCCAACCTGTCTGCTCTTTCATTACCCACAATACCTCTGTGAGCCAGAGTCCACATTATTACTAGTGATGGGATTTCCGGCTCTTTTTAGAGAACCGGCTCTTTCGGCTCCCAACTTCAGGTTGTTTTGTTGCTTTAATTAATTTATTATTAAAAACAATATAAAATTATGCAGAAAATGAATTACTAATGTAAAAAAAAGTGGTTTTATTTATATATGTTTATATATAAATATATGCGGTGGCCCATAGAGACAAAACACATACAAACTCTAAAACACATTTCTAGTGTCAACTGAACTTCCAAAACAGAGCTACCGAGATCACTTAAATTACACAATTGAAAGCATATGTGTATTGTTTGTGTATTTATACAAAAGCACTCATATATATTCAAATAATTTAAAAAACAATTTTCATTTACCTTTTACTACCACACACCAAATCCGGTCGTTGGTACTTCCCAGTGTTGGGCAAGTTACTTTGAAAAAGTAATTCAATTATAGTTACTAGTTACTTCTTCAAAAAAGTAACTGAGTTAGTAACTGAGTTACAATATTCTAAAAGTAATTAATTACTTGAAAAGTAACTAATGCGTTACTTTAAAAAAAAAATGTTTAATGTTTAACCCTCTGGGGTCCAGGGTATAATTGGCCATTTTTAAGTACTTTTGAACTCTCTTTCTCTCTCTCGCCGTCACTTGAGCTGCTTAAAGCTGTAGCGCCCAGATTACTTACGTAGTCAGCTACTTCCGTGCAGGTGATATAAGATGCGGTAAGCTGAACACAGCTTCAACCGTCTGTTTGTCGAAAAATAGTAACGGACCGCTTTTTCTTGTTAGTAACTGTAACGGCGTTGTAACGATAGGAATAGTAATTAGTTAGATTACTCGTTACTGAAAAAACTAACGCCGTTAGTAACGCCGTTACTTGTAACGCCGTTATTCCCATCACTGGTACTTCCTGGCTTGTGTAGTGTTAAGGGTTCAGAAATTGAGGAGGAAGACCAAAAATAATGACCACTGATTCTCCGGGTGCAATTAGACGACATTTTAATGAATATACATGTGGAGTCCAACACTTGTGCAGATTCAGTGTTGAACTGTCTTACAATAGTCAGAACAAAGGCTTTATAGGGTTTCTGTTGCCAGGCAGATCCAGTACAGCATACGCCAATCCAAAACCACAACCGTTCAGTTAACTTTGAACACAGTTTAAAAGAACATCGTCTTCGACTCGAACCCAGGTGCTTCCTGTCACCATCCTGCCCAGGCTTATCTGTCTGGAACATCAGGTCCACGTTCTGCACAAACTGTCACTCATGCAGGCACAACTTTGCAGTTGCAAGCAAAACATGATTAAACTCTTACCTATATAAATGAGTCTAACTAATATGTGTGTGTGTATGTGGGTGTATGTGTGTGTCAGCTTCTGCTGCCCTTTGTTTCACCCTTCACTTCATCAGCTAAACCTTGTAACCTTTCCACCAGACAGAAGGCCAGCCCGTACGCAACTGAAACTATGTGTGTGTATGTATGTCTCGTCCTTAAATGCTCTCTCATCTCACCCGTTGCACTTCTGACCTTTCACCAGAACAGAGGCTCATCCTTACATGTAATAACCTAACTGGAACTATATATGTAATATGTTGAGTAAATGTTTTAACCTCTACTAAAAGCTTAATCCAAAGATAAAAGATACCACAGATTCATAACCTACTCAAAGTACTTGCACTCAGACTCTGCTTTCGGTTTCACTTTTGCAAAGCATGGCGTTTCCTGTCTCATTTTGGCACAGAGTATATTTCCTGTCCCTGCAGCTCAGTTTCTCGCCCACTGAAGACTTCAGTGTAAGAATATAAAAACATTCAAAAGCCTTTAAAATTATAGATTCAACTCAACAGTTTAAAGTGGCTCTTACTGGACTTGTAATAAAAGCTTAATTGGGTGCCAATATGTTTAAACCTCTAAATGCAATATCAATATTAATAATTAATGGAATAGTAATAATGATCATAAAAATAGCAGCAAATAATAGCAGCATAATATTCCAGCACTCCCGACAGTAGCCACTAGGTAACAAAAGCTCAACACTGCGCCGAGCATCCTGGAGCACTTCTGTTGTGTTTTGAACGTATTTTGGAGTTTGTACGTGCTTTGTCTCTAGGGGCCACCGTAAATATACTTTTATTTATTCACTTGACATAAAATGTAATAAATAAATCATATAATACAAAAAAACAACTATTAACATTTCAACTTTTTCCTTTTAAACAAATTTAAAGTGAAACAACACAAAACACTGCAAACAACAACATAATTAAATATAAATTAAAATATGAAAAAGAAGATACACATTCTCTGTCATATGGGCCTGCATGAGTAAACTTTCTAAATCCTTTATCATCTGCAACTGAAAATAGTTGTGGATGATTACTATACCTTTCTAATGTGACGTTGTTGTCCCTGGCTCTCTCTCCCTCCCTCCCACTCTGATCCTGTGCTACTGCCAGTGTAACTACCGCCCCTCCCCCCTCTGCCCAGCGCAAAGCACAAGGCTCGCGTGCGGAGTGAAGCGGAAAAAAGTGCGAGAGAGGGTGAGAGAAAGAAAAAAAAACCCACGGCTCCCAATAAGGAGCCGGCTCGCGTCGTTCACTTCAAAGATTCAGCTCTAAGAGCCGTTTCGTTTGCGACCGACACATCACTAATTATTACTATATGTTTATTTTGTTCAGACACTCTATGATGAGCAAAAGGACGTCACACAAAATTTACTTGTTTCCTTTTTCAATGCTTTCAATGCTGACAATGAATCACTACATATATTTACTTTTAAACTTCTGCTGTCTTCCACCCATTCTAAAGCCAACAGTGTGACATATAACTCAACTGCATATATACTCAGAAGATTTGATGTTGTTTTTGCAATCTTGATACTTAACTCCAGAATTACCACTGCTACACTTGTTGCTTCAGGTTTGGGATCTTTCGACCCGTCTGTATACACCTGTAAATAGTTCATTATAAAATTCTTGACAAATATCTGTTGTAAATTTCCTCCTCTTAGTATCTGTTAATCATCTGTCTGCTTCAAATCAAATCAAATCAAATCACTTTTATTGTCATGTCACATGTGCAGGTACACTGGTACAGTACATGCGAGTGAAATTCTTGTGTGCGAGCTTCACAAGCAACAGAGTTGTGCAAAAATACAATAACATAAAACAAGCAAAATATGAGAATGGCTTAATCTGAAAGTAATAAATATATATACAATATAAGAGTATATGCATTACTGGATGTGTATACTAAATATGTTTTTCTACGTGTGTGTGTGTGTGTATGTATACATATTTTACAAATTAAATAGAGTAAACAGATTAGAATACATCCTGTAGATGTCCTGGAGGGAGGGAAGCTCACCTCCAGTTATCCGTTCAGAGCACCGCACTACTCTCTGGAGAGCTTTGCGGTTGTAAGCGGTGCTGTTGCCATACCAGGCGGTGATGCATCCAGTGAGGATGCTCTCAATGGCACAGCGATAGAAGGTCCTGAGGATGCGGGGGCTCATGCCAAATCTTTTCAGTCTCCTGAGAAAGAAGAGGCGCTGCTGCGCCTTCTTCACTGTTTTGTTTATGTGTCCTGACCACGTAAGATCCTCAGCCAGATGTACACCAAGGAAGCGGAAGCTGCTTACTCTCTCCACAGCAGCGCTTTTGATGGTGATGGGGGTGTGTACTTCTCTGCACCTCCGGAAGTCCACTATCAACTCCTTTGTCTTTGCGACGTTGAGGGTGAGATGGTTGTCTTGACACCAGTGGGTCAGGGCGCTGACCTCCTCCCTGTAGGCTGTCTCATCACCGTTGGTGATAAGACCCACCACTGTAGTGTCATCCGCAAACTTCACAATGATGTTGGAGTTTCTAGTGGCCGTGCAGTCGTAGGTGTAGAGTGAGTACAGGAGAGGGCTCAGTACACACCCCTGTGGAGCACCAGTGTTCAGTGTGATGGGGGATGAGGTGGTGCTGCCCAGTCTGACCACTTGGCGTCTGTCAGACAGGAAGCTAAGGATCCAGCTGCAGAGGGAGCTGCTCAGTCCTAGATCCTGCAGTTTCCTGTCCAGCTTCGAGGGAACGATGGTGTTGAATGCTGAGCTGTAATCTACAAACAGCATTCTCACATACGTGTCTCTCTTCTCCAGGTGTGACAGGGCAGCATGGAGTGTCAGGGCTATGGCATCATCAGTGGACCTGTTGTGGCGGTATGCGAACTGTAGAGGGTCCAGTGAGTCGGGTAGTGCAGAGCAGATGAAGTCCCTGACCAGCTTCTCGAAGCATTTGCTCACGATGGGGGTCAGGGCTACAGGTCGCCAGTCGTTCAATGAGGAGATGGTGGAGGATTTGGGTACAGGGACGATGGTGGCCATTTTGAAGCAGGCTGGGACTACAGACAGAGAGAGGGAAAGGTTGAAGATGTGTGTAAACACTCCAGCCAGCTGAGCCGCGCATGACTTGAGGACGCGGCCGGGAATCCCGTCCGGACCAGTAGCTTTGCGTGGGTTCACTCTCCTGAAGTACTTCCGCACATCCTCCTCAGACACAGTGTGCACACTGACGTCATCCGCAGTGCGCACTCTGTCCGGTCTCATGGTGTTCACTGTGTCGAATCTAGCGTAGAATACGTTTAGATCCTCACACAGAGAGGCCGTGGTCTGCGGTGTGCTGGTTTTCCCTCTAAAGTCTGCGATCGTGTTTAGTCCCTGCCACATACTCCGAGGGTTGTCAAACTGTTGCTCCACCCTGTCCCTGTACTCACGTTTGGCTGCTTTGATCGTCTTCCGGAGTTGGTAATGTGCGTGTTTGTAGTCCGATGTGTTCGCGGAGGCAAAAGCGGTGCTCCATGCCGCCAGTGCCGTGCGAACATCTCCGTTAATCCAGGGTTTTTGATTTGGGAAGGATTTAACTGTTCTGGATGGGACGACATCTTCCACGCATTTCCTGATAAATCCGCAGACTGAGTCCGTGTACTCATCAATGTCCTTAGCAGCCACGTGAAACATTTCCCAGTCCGCGTGATCAAAACAGTCCCGCAGCGTAGACTCCGATTGGTCCGACCAACGGTGCACCGCCCTCAGGGTTGGAGCTTCCTGTTTCAGCTTCTGCCTGTAGGCGGGCAGGAGCAGGATGGAGTGGTGATCTGATTGGCCGAATGGGGTGCGGGGGAGGGCTTTGTACGCATCCCGGAAAGAGGTGTAGCAGTGGTCAAGAAGCCGGTCTCCACGAGTGTTGAAATGGATGTGTTGGTGTAGTTTTGGTGAAACTTTCTTCAGGTTACCCTTATTAAAGTCCCCGGTCGTGATAAACGCCGCCTCTGGGTGTGCGGTTTCCTCACTGCTGATCGCGCTGTACAGTTCCCTGAGTGCTCGGTCAGTGTCGGCTTGTGGGGGAATGTAAACAGCCGTAGTAATCACTGCTGTAAATTCCCTCAGTAGCCAGAATGGCCGGCACTTAATCATCAGGTACTCCAGGTCCGGTGAGCAGAAGGATTTGACCGGGTGCACGTTCGCATAATCACACCAGCTGTTGTTGATCATGAAACACACACCGCCGCCTCTGCTTTTCCCAGTAAGATCCTGTGACCTGTCCGCGCGGTGCACAGAGAACCCCGGTAGTTGTATTGCTGAGTCCGGTACCTTGTCCGATAGCCAGGTTTCTGTTAGGCAGATCACGCAGCAGTCCCGCATCTCTCGCTGGAATGAGATCCGTGCCCGAAGCTCGCACAGCTTTTTCTCCAGAGACTGCACATTAGCCAGTAATAAACTGGGTAACGGTGGTCTGTTGGTGCGCCGTCTCAGTCGAACCAGAACGCCAGATCTTCTCCCTCTGCGTCGGCGTTTGTGGCCTCCAGGGCCAAAGAACAAAGGCGTCTCAGGTGAGATGAATGGGGGGTCTGCAAACGGAGGGTCCGTGTTGCAAAACTTGAACTCCAGAAAGTGATGAGAAAGTCCGTCTTTTATGTCCAGTAAGGTTTGTCGGTCATACACAAGGAGACATGTGCTACTCGTGAAAAAATAAAGGAAAAGTAAAATTAAACACAAAAAACAGCTGTTGCTTGGGGGAGCTCGCGACGAGGCTGCCATACTCGGCGCCATCTTGTTGTTTTAATGTGTTTTCATGTCCATGTGGGCCGTATAGGCCACACGACTGTCTGACTGAATTCTTTGTCATTTACTTTGAATGCTCTCGCTCTATCATCCCTGACCCACCATAAACTATTTTTAAATCCTTTCCTCTTTCCCAACTATTCTATCAAGCAAACTTTCAAACCCAAGTCCAGGATAAAGAGGTTCAGTGAATGTGGTGTTGAAGGTGTGGATCAGAGTGTCACAGGAGACTCTGTAGATCAGGCACATCGAACTCCAGGCCTCGAGGGCTGGTGTCCTGCAGGTTTTAGATGTGTCCTTGATCCAACACACCTGATTGAAAAACCTAAGTGACCTCCTCAACATGCCTGAAGTTCTCCAGAGGCCTGGTAACGAACTAATCATTTGATTCAGGTGTGTTGGCTGAGGGTGAGATCTAAAACCTGCAGGACACCGAACCTCGAGGCCTGGAGCTGCTCACCCCTGCTGTAGAAGCACAGAGTGCCAGGAGGACAGTCCACATACACTGCTACTCTAAAAGGGAAAGAGGTGGGGAAGGTGGAGATGGATGTATCTTCATAATCCTGACAAGCAGAGAAACGAGTACAATCAGAGCAACTGAGACTCCAGGACTGATTCATCCATCCAAAAATGCTTTCTTCATCTTTCCTGGTGATTCCTTTGTAAATCACTGTTATGTAAATGTAACCCAACCAGTGCAGGGGCCTCCCTACACCTCAGACTCTGCGTTGTGTAATTTTGTGTTGGATTGGAGTGCACAGTAGAGAGACCAGTCGGACACAGGCGTTCAATTTGTGTCTCGGACCGCGCCGTTTATTCAGATGCTGGGGCAAACAGCACTCCAACTCTGCTGCTGGCCCTTTGCAAATCACAGTAAACACACTGCATGATTATCAACACATAGTGAAAGCCGACAACGAACAAATATATAAAAAACACATTAAATAAAAATAATCATGTCTTTACAAAATTCCTTGGTCTCAGGAATGTCTATGACACAAAACTAACATAGCAGGATTACCAGCAAACTGTAGCTGAAAAGCTAATGCTTCATCTTGCATTACTTTGCCCGAATGAGTGCTCTGCTAACAAGCGGGAATGTAGCCCGAAATCGTGGCAGATATTACAAAATGCAACATGCACACAAACTGCTCATACTCTCATCAGACAGTACATGAACCCCTCAACAAACACAATATATGCTTAGCAAACCGCCATTTTACACAGTGGAACACTTATTTTTAAACAAAGGACCAATGCAGTACACCACTGACAGTGCTTACCTTTGCAAATCACAGTAAACACTGAACCAAGATGGCGCCCGCGCGAATGAAAAATCTGAACTACGGTGTCCTGCAGAGGACAAATGGTCAAAATTGCTAACATCTCAGGCCCTCCAAGGTTTGGAGGCCTATCTCCCCCCAAAACTTCCCCTGCCGGTGGCGGATGCTCTCAGACATCGGTGCGTTGGTGGTTCTCTGTGTCCGGGGGTGGGCGCCCAGGTACACACCGGCTCACTCCTTGGCGGCTGCTTATCGGGGCATGGAGCCTGGGGCTCGCTCGGGCCACTTCGGGGACCTTCCTCAGACCTGGTCTCAACCATCGGACTCCAGCAGGCTCCACCCTGAAAGGAGGAGGGGGGGTCAGAGCAGCACAGTCAGCATGCACACATGGACATTTCATCAGTCTCATAGACACTGAGAACAATTTGTGTATGAGACTAAAGAAACAGTCCACACATAATTGAACAAAAGGCCTCTAAAGTTCTGTGGTTGCCACATTCCCGAAAGACTGTTTAATTACAGCAAAAACCAAAAATATAATTATCTTGATTGATATTGTAATCTCAGTTTTTCAACATAATTATTCATTAACTTAAACATCCTGAAGTTAATGAATTTAAATTTTTACAGTAGAATTCCTTCATCTTTAGGTTTAATTTAAAGCAAAAACAGAAGAAAAGTGAGGGTGGTGTCGTAGGGTGTTAGGCTCTGATCACTGGATGGTTTTGACCTGAAAGTCTCACGAGGACAACCAGTCCATGCAGTCCTGCCTCCACGTGATGTCTGCAGACTGCAGCACAGCTGTGAGGCAAATAAACAACAGCTGTAGTTAACTGTTGAACTCAGTCCAAGTCACCATCAGCCCAGTATTCACAAGCACAATCACTGCCCCATCTTTGAAAACACTGCAACAGTTTTAATTTCTCACACCTTTTGGATTTATTCAAACATCGACTGAAATCATTTCAATAAGGAGAGATCATTAGAAAAAATGACCATGATTTATTGATGAACAGCATTTAAATAAAGGTGTTTGGCGGTGATGGGCCGACTTGGTGAAAAGGAACCCCACCTGTGAAAGGGATCAGAGCAGGAACCCCCGGAGCCCAGACGGTGGTGGTGGAGATGAAGATGGTGGCTTGAATGTAGCCCGAGGGAGGAGAAATGGCGATGGGGAGAAGGTGGGCTGCACAAAGGTGTCTGCAAAGGAGAATGACAGATGCAGAGTGAGATTAAATGTATGTGGCATGAATGCTGATTGGCCTGGAGAAGGCCGGAAGAAGGTGATTGGACTAGACCAGTGATGTCACAAACAGCTGGACAGCATCAGAAAGTGGGAGTGATGCAAAGCTGAGATTTAGCCTCCAACAGCTGGGGATGGACAGATGTGGGACCACAGATGTTCCTTCTTGAACTTACACATAAGCTTCATGATGTTGGTTTTGTTTGATAGACCTCTATTACATCAATGCAAAACAAGTTAGATGAATGAATGAGCCACACATAATCAAATCAGGGTGTCTTTATTTCTGATCCTGGCAGTGATCGTTCCCATCCTGAAACTGCTGCAAGACAGTCCAGAGGCCTCACAGATGTTGAAATTTACAACAAAGGTTTTGACCTGCAGGTGGGTTTGTGTGGACATGAAGCTTTAAGAAGTGAAACCTTTATTAAACCAATCTGACTGAAAGCTTCAGGTTTTGATGAGGCTTCATCTGAGCATGCTAGCTGCTAGAATGGCCCAGCCAATCACCTGACCTGAATCTAACTGAAAATCTATGGAAAGAATTAAAGCTCAGAGTTCATAGAAGGAGACCACAGAAGGTTTAGGAAGAACGAGCCAAAATCACACCTGATCAATACACACGACTAGTTTCTCCAAACAGGAGGTGTCTTGATAATTTAGTACGAAGTATTAAATACAGTTCACAAAGCTGAAAAAGTGTTTAATAGTTTTTCCCTCTGTATTTTCTCATTATTACACATCATTTATGAACATCTGTGGTTTGATTTCTTTGCATTTGATGATTGGACAGTGTTATCACCATCTAGTGATAATTTCATGTCAACAGCACATTTAGAAATATATTTAAATTGGTGATATGTTCAATACTTATTTTACCCGCTGTACGTCACGATTGATATTTAATATATTTTTAATAAAACATTCAGAACTTTTGATTTTCTTCTCTGGAGAAAAGTACAGAGCTGGACTCATAGTGTCGTGTTGATGTTTGGCAGACAGAGTCCTGGAGCCAAACCTACAGAGCACAGATGCAGAGCTGAACTCTCTGCAGCTTAATTGCTAAACTGCAAGATTACACAGAACCTGAGCAGACAGGAACATGAGCATATTAATGTTAAGGTTCAAAATATTGAGGAGGAATCCAAAATAACCACAGATCCAGCCGGGTGCAATTAGACGACATTTTAATGAACACATGTGTGAGTCCAAACGCTGTGCAGATTTCAGCGTCGAACTAACGTACAATAGTCAAACAAAGGCTTTATAGGGTTGGGGGTGATACTGCTCCCCCCTCTCTCAGACTCAATACAGCATACGTCAATGCAAAACCACAAACGTTCTGTCAACCTTGAACACAGTTTTAAAAAAGAACATCATCTTCGGCCCGACCCCAGGTGCTTCCTGTCACCATCCTGCCCAGGCTTATCTTCTGGAACATCAGGTCCACGTTCTGCACAAACTGTCACTCATGCACAACTTTGCAGTCGCAAGCAAGACATAATTAAACTCTTACCTATATAAATGAGTCTATCTAATATGTATGTGTATGTGTGTCAGCTTCTGCTGCCCTTTATTTCACCTCTCAGCTCCCCAGCCAGACCTTGTAACCTTTCCACTAGACAGAAGGCCAACACTGAAACTATGTGTGTGTGTGTGTATATGTCTGTACATGTGTGATCCTCACACTGCACTTGGATTGACCTCAGGTTAAGCAACCAGGCTAAGGCCATCCTGTGTGTGCCGATCTTGACTTATATGTAAAATGTATAAAACAAATGTTTCAATCTAATACAACTACTTAAAGCTTAATCAAAGATAAATGCATAATAAAACACCCTGCTCTTGGCTTACACTCAGACTCGGCTTTCAGTTCTCATTTTGGCACAGAGTGTATTTCCTGTCCCTGCAGTCTACACAGAAACATTTAAGATTATTATATAGGAGCATTGAAAAACATTTAAAATTATAGATTCAACTCCACAGTTTAAAGTGGTTCTTCTTGGACCTGTAATAAAGACTAATATAATACCAATATGTTTGAACATCTGAATGCATCTGCATGCAACATCACTATTAATAATGAAATGGTAATAATGATTATAAAAATAGCAGCAAATAATATCTTCCTCTTCCTGACATTAACCAGGAAACATTGAACAGAGAGCACACACAGCACTGAGAGATCACAACACAGAGCAGAGGGAGATGCAACACGAGGCAGGAGACTATCAAAATAAAACAGGAAACAACACACAGAGACCCAGACTGAGACACGTGAGGCTGACACAGGGACTGAGAATAACCAGACTCAGATGCACTAGAAAGTATGAAATTTAGGACCAACAAAGAACCAAAACAGAACTTAACATCTCCCAAAAGACTGAACCACAATAAAGTCAAAGACCCAGGACTACGACACATGGACTGATTACTTCTCATGTACATACAGCTGGGCTTTGGTTTAGAATAACTCCAGTGGATGGGAGCAGGAGGAGAGCTCAGACTCTGTTTGGGTCTGTTTATGTGAAGAACACTAAAACTATGCTGTACGTGTTCAAAACATAATGAAAAGTAACACAAACCTCAAATAAAATAACTCTCAACACATGAATATAACATTGATATCTCAGCTGCTGCTTACATATCAAAATGTTACTGATTAATTCTCATGGACAAAAATCCAGAAAAGCTCTGGTGGATGTGAAGGGGGAAATCAGTCTGATCAATTCTAATAGATGGAAATAGAAAAATCAGTTTTAGTCATCAGAAACAGGCTTTTCTCTCTTCTGTTTCCCCTCAGATGGTTGGGACCGTTTTCACTCCCAAAGCATAACATACCATCGATTTGTCACATGGCATCGATTTGTCACATGGCATCGATTTGTCACATGGCATAGGTATGTTAGGTTTTGGGATGAGAACGTGTTGGATGGTTACCTGTCTTGGTCTGGTGGAGGTCTCTTCCCATAAGAAGACTGATGACTTTTTCATGAACACTGAAGTGTTTCTTTCTTCTCTCTCCTCTCAGATGACTTCACACTATAACCAAGGACACCTCATAGGGGATCATCTGATTGTGGCTTCTCTAATAATCTTTCTAATAGTAATATTGTTCACTGTTATGTTACAGAGTGAAGTGAGATTAGTGCTGTAAAACTTCCATAACACTGAACAGATGCCACCACAGATATGTTGAAATCTCAGTCAAAACAAGTGAAAACAAATGAAATCCATGAATCAGAAATGCTGATTGTTGAACAGATAATTCAGTCTGTACATGAGGAGGAAACACTTTAGACTAAACTACATACAGAAACACAGGAACCAGGGCACAGTGTAAATCCAGGAGCTCTGTGTGCAACAGCTGACCTGTATGAACACAAAACACTGACTGAAGTCCACGTTGATGCTTTCTGTCTGTTTAACTTTTACATTTGAAGTAACACATTTTACTTCAAACACACAGATCAGGTAGAAAACTGTGGATTAGAAAACAAATTCATCAAGAAGGTCCTGAAGCAAGAAGTTCATCATTGCATAGAGTAAGAAAAAGGACATGAATCATCCCACAGGTCTGTGCAGTCGTTATATTATCATCACCTAAATCATGTCTGCATGCTGTGTGTGTGTGTGTGTGTGTGTGTGTCTGTGTGTGTGAGTGTGTGTGCGTGTGTGTGTGTGTGTGTGAGAGAGAGTGTGTGTGTGTGTGTGTGTCTGTGTGTGTGTGTTTGTGTGTGTGTGTGTGTGTGTGTGTGTGTGTGTGTGTGTGTGTGAGTGTGTGTGTGTGTGTGTGTGAGTGTGTGTGTGTGTGTGTGTGTGTGAGAGAGAGTGTGTGTGTGTGTGTGTGTGTGTGTGAGAGAGAGTGTGTGTGTGTGTGTGTGTGTGTGTGTGTGTGAGTGTGTGTGTGTGTGAGTGTGTGTGTGTGTGTGTGTGTGTGAGAGAGAGTGTGTGTGTGTGTGTGCGTGTGTGTGTGTGTGTGTGAGAGAGAGTGTGTGTGTGTGTGTGTCTGTGTGTTTGTGTGTGTGTCTGTGTGTGTGTGTGTGTGTCTGTGTGTGTGTGTGTGTGTGTGTGTGTGTGAGTGTGTGTGTGAGAGAGAGTGTGTGTGTGTGTGTGAGAGAGAGAGTGTGTGTTTGTGTGTGTGTCTGTGTGTGTGTGTGTGTGTGTGTGTGTTTGTCTGTGTGTGTGTGTGTGTGTGTGTGTGTGTCTGTGTGTGTGTGTGTGTGTGTGATAAAAACATTGCACTGCTTCATTTAATATTTAATTGAACACATCTGTGGTTGAATTTGAATCTTAAATGTTTTTGATTTCAAAGATGTGGTTCTGATATGAAGGAACAGGAAGTAAATTGTTGCCATGGATACAGTGAGACAGACGCCTCAGACCCTTATTTTTTATTTCTTTTACTTTTTCTTTTATTGATTCATTTCTTTATTTTTACATTTAAAAAGTGTATTTGTCTGAATGAACTAATCCCCATTTTCCATGCTTTGTGTCACTGGTCATACTGGGAACAGCCACAGAAAATGTTTCTAAAGAAGAAATCTTAAACATGAGCAGATTCTCAGGCGATTTCTGTTTCCTAACCATTGTTTCAGTGCACACGTCCCATCACTACATGTGTGTTCAAGATTTCTTTGGGATCAAAATCATCCACTGACAGTTATCAGTACAAACAGAATGCAAAAATCCAAAGTTCAGACTTCAGAGTTACTCAAACAGAGATCTGAGGAAAACTGGTTATTCACACCACTTTTCATGTGTGAACGGTAGAGCTGGTTTCATTTTCAAATGTAGGTATTGCAGTGAGGATTGCAGGGAGACATTTGCTGAATAGCTGGCAGCTCTGCTCCTGTAGACTGCCTCTGAATGTGTGTGTGCTAATAAAGTCACTTTCATTAAATGTCACCTGTCAGGGAAAACTTTGTGTTAACTGAAGAAAGTTCACTTCTCTTTCATTGCAGCTCCACTCTTATTTTTGATGCACTCATTTGTTTCATAAATGATTTCAATGATTTTGCCACACCTCTGCATTGTCAGGTCGGAGCATGTGTGCTTTTGATGAAATGCTGATATGATGACGCTTGATTGGGGAAAGATTTCCACAGGTGGTGTTGTTGGTCTCCTTCCAGTTTTCTTGTTGCTGCCTCTCTCCTCGCCTCAGCTGCTGCAGCTGTATCATGTATGTTGTTATGTTACATACAAAGAGGAAGAGGAATTTGTGACATTAAAGAGTAAAGATTCTTCTAATTGTTTTCCATCTCATCTCCTACTGCTTTAGTCTGCGTGGACAATATATGAGTAAATCATTACCAAGCCAGATTATATTTGGAATATTTCAAACAGAGGACATTACAGTGAAATCTGCTTTCAATGTGACATTTACTTTGATCCTTTAAGACACAGTTTATACATCAAACTGTTTGTAGAGCGATTAAATGTTTAATATTGTTGTTAAAGTTCTACAGATGAGCGTTAATCACCAACAGCTTCATTAATGTGGATGAACTGGACGCTTCCAGGGAAACTATCAGGATCACATGCCTCCAGTGGTCACTGTGAGTAACTACAACTCTGCACGTACAATAATTAAGATGAAGATATGTTTTTATTGTGGAAAGATGAACCAAATTTAGTTTGACTCTCTGACAAACGATGGCAAGATAAAAGGAGTTTGTTAAAAAAGACACAAAAATGGTAACAATGAAAACAAATACAAACAACAGCATATCCTGATATGAGGCTCACAGATCAGGATCAATACAATACGTAGCAATGAACATTGATGTTGCCATGGTGACCGCTGCCATATATAGTATTTCTGTTACCTCACTTGTCTTAAACATCAGCGCTGGCTGTTTTTCATTTTACTAATGAGTCCACTCTCTTCCCTCACTTTCGTCTCTTCCTCGTGTTTGAGCTCCTCTCAGAGAGGATTTAAGAAAGAGCTTTGATGGTGCTGTAGCTCAGGAGATAGAGCAAGGCAGCTAATGATCAGAAGGTTGGTGGTTCAATCCCTGACTGCTCCAGCTGGCACACAAAGTGTCCTTGAGCAACACTAACCCTCTCCGATGCATCCATCAGAGTATGAACGTGTTAAACAAGAATCAGTCCATCACCATGGAAATATCAAAGTAGAAAGTGATGTCAGTTATGATTGGCTGCACAGCAGGATCACATGACCAGGTGAGTGGTACAAATAACAGGAAGCTTCTCTTGTGGCTTTAATAATCATTTGAATTGATAACTTATGATTTACAGACTGTTCTTTATCTTTTCATTGTCGTCTGAAACACAGAAAAATATCAATGTTGGAAAATATGACATTTATATCTAGTTTCTAAAGGATGGTTTAATTCTCCAAAGGCCACCACAGACATGACAAAGTTATTTCATCATTATAATGCACAAAAACAAAAAGCAGGATGAGCCCTGCTGCTCACCAAACTTGTGTTGAATAATAATTTGTGAATCATTTAGTTTAAAACATCAACTGACTGAATCCATGAATCTCATCATGTGTTTCAGAGTGAAAGACACAGACATGTACAGACTGACCTGTTTCTCTAACAGGTAAGACTAACTACACAGAGTCACTGACATCAAAATTGCCTCTCTACTTTTTAATATGTCCTTTAACTGCTGATACATACTTCTTTGCCAAAATATAAAGGAACACTGAATGCAGAACCCAAATCTAGGATAAAGAGGTTCAGTGAATGTGATGTGGAAGGTGTGGAGGTGGATCAGAGAGTCAGAGGAGACTCTGTAGAAGGACAGAGTGCCAGCAGGACAGTCCACATACACTGCTGCTCTGTTAGAGACAGAGGAGGAGGAGGAGGAGGAGGAGTTGAGTGTGAAGCTGTTATTGTGCCACACAGAGGAATAATGATCAGAGCAGAAAAGACTCCAGGACTGATCATTTCCACCAAACACACACTCATTACTCCTTCCTTTCCTTTTGATTCCTCTGTAACTCACTGGTATCCAAGCCCTCCTCGTCCACTTGACCTCCCAGTAACAGCGACCAGTCAGACCATCTCTACACAGCAGCTGTTCACAAACATCAAATCTGTCTGGATGATCAGGATATGACTGAACCTCCTCCACACGTGTCACCTTCCTGTTGTTGTCAGACAGTTGGAGCTTTGTGTTCACTGTGTTTGTGTCGATTGTGAGTTGACAGGAATCTGATGGAGAGAACAAACACAATCCAGCTGCAGTTATTGATCCATCATCTGTTCATTGATTGACACTTTGATGATGACTCCTGACATGATGAAGATGGTTGAATGTGTGCTGCTTTGTTTTCATGAATCCCATTAAAAACACACTTACACTTCCTCAGACCTGGTCTCAACCATCGGACTCCAGCAGGCTCCACCCTGAAAGGAGGAGGGGTCAGAGCAGCACAGTCAGCATGCACACATGGACATTACATGGCTCTCATACACACACTGTTACACACTGATAAAGGTCCAACATTTTGACACATAAATGTTTAAACTTCAAAAGACCAACGGACTTCCGGTGTGGTGCTCCAACAAGATGGACGTATAACAACGAGCTCCTCAAGTCGGTTTGGACAAACTACCTCCTATCAACGTATATAACACTGATACTGTTCCAATCAAAGTATGCTTGGAGGGAGAAAGTGTCAGGAATAGGAATATTGTCCTGCTATTAGTTGCTGCTATTTTTATAATCATCATTAACATTTCAGTGTTAATAGTGATGTTGCTTTCCTAGATGCATTCAGATGTTCAAACATATTGGTATTATATTAGCCTTTATTACAGGTCCAAAGAAGAACCATTTTAAATGGTTGAGTTGAATCTATAATTTAAATGTTATTAATGCTTTTATGATCTCTGTGTAGAGGGCAGAGACAGGAAAATACATTTTGTGCCAAAATGAGACAGGAAGTTATGTCTTTGAAGTTGCAGCTTTTGTAGAAGTGAAACCGAAAGCAGAGTGAGCGTAAGCTGAAAGAGTAGGGTGTTTATTCAGTAGATTACATATATAGTTCCAGTTAGGTTATTATATGTAAAGGGGAGCCTCTGGTCACGTGAAGGTCAGAAGTGTAACGGGTGAGATGTGAGAGCATTTAAGGGCGAGACATATACATACAGACACCAATAGTGAGAGGTCATGACACGTACGCAGTACACAGCATGCACGCGCCCCTGCACGTGCACACACACACAGATATAAACTCTTACCTACTAAATGAGTTTTAGACTGCAAAGTTGTGCCTGTATGAGTGACATTTTCTACAGGAAGTGCACCTGATGTTCCAGGGAGATAAGCGACAGCGAAGGCGGGCTGACAGGAAGCATCAGCCGTAGACACGAAGATGATGTTCTATGTTAAAAGTCATTGTGGTTTTGGTGTGACGTATTTCTGCCTAGTAACAGAAAAGGGGGCTGTACAATTCTTAACCCCATAAAACAGTTGTCTGAATATGAGAAAGACAGTTCAACACTGATTGGGTTGTTGAACTCACACATGTGTTTATTAAAATGCCGTCTAAATTGCACACGCCTGGATCTGTGGTTATTTATGGATTCCTCTCTCAACATTGAACCCTAACATTTGGGGGCTCGTTCCGGTGAGAGAGAGGGAATAACCCCTGGGTGGGGTTTTGGTGAGATCCGGGGTCCGTGGTAATTGGACGGGCAGACGGTAATCAGTGGTGAAACTGACCAGGCATTCCCCGGGGCATTTAAAGGTAAGACACTGCCTGTTGAAATATATTTCCAAAAGGTGTCACATTGGGCATGTCAAATTAAAAGCCTGGTCACTGTAATTACTGGTGAAGGTCTGTTTTGAGTTTGATGGGAATTTCATGAGCATGCTGGATGAAGTAATGATAAGTGATAAGTAAAAGTACTGGGTTCAAGTCCCAAAGAAATGTAGAAAGTAGGGAAATTGGTCATTTCTGTGGGTTCAAGTCCCGCTGGACATTGGGTCTATCTTGTGATGGTCATCTCGTGGGTTCAAGTCCCCTATGTCCACAAAGGTAGATCTGCCTCAATCTTAATCCTGTTTTGGGCTTAGATTGTTGTTTCAAATTATTGTAAATTTTTCTAGAACGACAGCGGCGTCTGTTAAGAAGCGCATTTTCTCGGAGGTAACGCTCCCTCCTGGATAAAGACGTTTATCCTTGACCTAGCGGCGACTAATGGGATAGTACGGCACGACAAGCCGGGGAAAACTGGGGAACTTCCAAAATTGCTAGGGGTTCAAGTCCCCTATTCTTGCGCTTTTTTGGCTACCGGTAAATTAAGTTAGGGCTAGAAATCTGGACAGAGCAGTTCGAGTCTGGTCTGTTAAATTGGTCGCAAAAAACCTGAAGGTTTGCCCGTTCGAGTCGGTTATGGAAAATTTTCGAAATTTGTAGGAGCGACAAGGCCTAAAAAATCTGTGCAGTTGTAATTAAAGACGTCTGTAATATAAAATATGAGATCTATGAGTAGGATCAGTCTCTGTGTCAGGGATGCACAGCCGGATGTGCACGGATGGTGTGTAAATGCAAATGAGCAGCAGTGACGCGCAGAGAGGGTGGTTTCAATTTCGAGAGGACTGAGAGCTTTTTGCTAAATGCCTGTATATGAGGTTGGTTTTGCTTATTATGAGAGTGTAAATACAGTTTGAATATATTAGTGTGGATGTATAGAAAATGATTAGAAAATGACTGAATTTTGATAGATGTATATTTCGTGAGCCATAAATGTTGGTGTGGTTTATTTTTCAGTTATGTGTGTGTGGGGAGAAGCTGTGAGACGATGAGAGGTTTCAGTTTTCTTTTTCTTTTTCTTTTGACTTGCTCTTTCTGATCATGGAAGGCATGTCCAAAATACTCGTATGAAAGCGTATTTTGTGTGATTTTAACTGTGTGAATGCTGTCAGTATTTGATTTGAGTGACTGGGTGAGTTGTCTGAGTAAGTGAAAAGGGGAAGTTTGAGAGAGAGAAAGGCAGTGCGTGTGAGACGATTTATGGCGTCTGAAAGAGGTTAGAGCATTTAAAAGGTGTGTATGGAATAAAGGAGTGTGAAATATATTTCTTGTGTGCTGAAAAGTAGGATGTGCTAAAGTTTGAAAGTGCTTTTAATTCAAGAAAACAAAAAACAAAGGAGTTAGATTAGTTTGAGGAACAGGAAATATGGCTCTGTGTACCGGGGCTGCAGCGACAGGAAATAGTGAACAGGAACTGTGCATGCCCATATATGGGAACTGAGTGTGTACAGAAAGAACACAGAGAGACAGACGAGGCCCATGGAGCAAATGAAGCCTTTAAGAAAAATGAATATATTACTAATTGTATGCTTTAGTGTGTCAATACAGGTGGACTCTCTCAACTTTGCAACCTTGAGTTCAGCAGCAGAAAAGTAGATTAAAAGAATTGGGAGAATAAGCCAGTTTTTGGCTCGAAATTGTGCGGCTGGATCTCTCACTTTGTCCCTGAAGCGGAGAAGAAGTTCAAAGGACAGTCAATCGCCTGATGAAGACCGACAGAACATCGTGGACTTGAATACAGCAGGCAAACGACAGTGCCACTGATCCATTAACACTGATGACGACTGACGACCAGCAGCAGCATGTAAGAGTACTGCAACATGTACTGTGAAAATACAGGCTGAGCAGTTGAACAGTGGGATAAAGAATTGTGGAAGAGCACTGGACATTGAGTGATATTTTGCCATGCTGGGACTTAATCTGAAAGAAAGACTGTAAAGAAACAGAGAAGAAGACAACAGCTGAGTTGAGACTGTGTTTGCTGGAGCTTTGAAGCCCGAACAGGACATTGTGCAGAGAGGACCAGTGAGAGATGAAGCTGGACGAGTTGGACTGCGAGAATATAGGATATAATTGGATTGAAAATTGAAGCCTGAACTCATGAATTGTTTAGGGATGTCCACTACAGCATAACAAAGAGGTAAACATTAGAAAAGGTAAGAATAATGAACGAAAATAATTGTCATTACCTTAATGAATAGAAAACATACATACAAATTGTTACATGTGAGATTATTTTTGAAATGAATCAGAAGTGAGATAGTTTGAATCTAAAGCTCAGTGGTGAAATGCATAAATTAAATATGAATATATAGGATGCAATGAAGAAACAGCTTACACGTAGTGTACATTAACATGAATACATCGCAAGGCAACGAAGAACTCAATGAATTAATTTAATGAAGAAGCAGTTTACACCCAATTAACATAAAATGCAGGGAAGAACACGCTTACATGCCTGGCATAATTGGTGTTTCTGATCGGAGATAGAGAAATGGGTTATTTAACCACTGGTGATAATAATGAAAATGTCTTAGTTTTGTTATTTTCAGGAGTAAAGCAGACTTGGACCGGCTCTCCAGATCCAGCAGTCGGAAGAAAGTTAGAGGTTAACATCTATGGATAAGTTAAGGCAAGTTTCTGGTTGAATTGTTCACAGCATGATGTGTCCAGGAACCTGAAAAGCAAGCCCCAGCTCCTGGCTGAAGACCAGGAGGGCGGTAATTTAAGGTGGGAAATCAAAATGTGGGTTAGTAACTCGGGGAAAAAGAAAACTGACTGCTTAACTGGAGAGTTGGGAAGAAGTCTGGGAGACTGTGAAGTCATAGATGCAAAATAACATATACCCATACACACACAAACAGAAAATGCATTAACCTTATAAAGACAAGCTCCTGAAGCTTAATGAACAGATATTGATTAAAAACCTGGCTAAGAACATAAGCATATGCAATGAAGATCTGCTTGCTGCTTGTATGAGTGAGAGAATGGTGTGAATGGTTCATAAAATAGATGGAAAAACAAAAGAAAAGTGTCTATAAGAGTGACTCAGGAGTGCTCTTGCACTGATTGATCAAAGTAAGTGATTAGTATAGAAAGAATATGAAAATCGTTCAATAATGTGATAAGGTGTAAACATGTATTTTTCTTGTCAAGTTGGCAGTTGAGCTGTGAGTTTATGAGCAGAGACACTTCCTCTCTTCATTTTTTCTTAACACTTCCTGTGTGTGTGTGTGATTGAGGCCTTAAAGGAGGGGTAGATTGTTCAGAGGTGCAAATTTGATTAGGAGGTCTATAAATTAGTGTTGACACATTGTTGTAAGGTGTTAGGCTGAATCTGAGTATGGTGATGTGCTTAACCGGGGTTATTGTGGTGTACGAAACGGTGTAGCTTTTGGCGAGGTGAAATTTAAGATTGTTTTAGATTTTTGAGGCTGTTGTTTCTATTTCAAGAGAGGGAGTTTTGATAAACATGGACATGTCTAAAGGGGCCCATAGTTTTTGTAACAGTGCACTTAGAGAAAAAACCTGTCAGGTGATTTTGTTTTGTACTTTGATGAGCTAATAATCAGCTCTCTTTTTTCATTTTTGTTCTAAGCAGGCCTGGAAGACAGTGAACGGACGGCGCTGACAAAATTACCAAGTACGAAAATCAGGTGGGTTTTACAGAATTATAATTGATTACAATCAGAGACTGAGTGGCGGCGAGTCCCTGTCTAAAAATGATTGCAGCGAGTCAATCCAGTCAAAAGTATAGCGAACTATTTTCCTAAAAAGGAAAACGAAATAAAACAAATGATTGAGCTCATTTTGCTGATGTGGAGCATCTGATGACGTGCGCAGGAGGCTGCAGATCAGCAAAAAATATCATGTGTGAATGCATGGGAGTGAATGTGAGTGACTGGACTAAGGTGGGAATGAATAAATGTGGACAGATTTATCATGTGAGGAAAAGAAAGGGGATGCTTTGTTTTGCTTTTGCCATAAGCAGGACAAGTGGGAGACTTAATTCTGGGGATGCTGATGTTCCTTTGAGTGAATTTCTGTTTTATTGATTTGGGTTAGACCATATTAATACATTATAAAATGCTAAAAGGGAAACATTGATGAGATTCAAGTTACCATTAACTGAGGTAACACATGATTAATAACTGTTCTGTTTAAGTTTATTTTGTGTTATAACACAGACTGGATCATAGAGGGAGAATATGAAATGTAAAGGACAGGTTTTGTTTCCAGGAAGTTCCAAGGATCCAGAGTTCGATGGAGCAACGAGTTGGAGGAGATTTGACATGATGATTAAATTGATTTTGTTCCTTGAACATAGGTTTTCAGGGCTGGAGCAAAACACCGGAGAGGAGAATTGCTGAGCTGTTCTGAGAAATGATATGACTAACCTTTTTTCCTTTTGATTTGTTAAGCTTGGGTGGAGCATGTTGAGTTTTTGCCACATGAGATGTGTCAAAAAAGAGAGGGATTTAAGATTTAATTTGTTTAATTTGAAAGGGGTTTTAGTATGATTTTATAACGATTGGGGTTGTTTGATAATCTAGATATAGTAAAACTGAGGATTTGTTAAAAGAAAGGATTAAAATGAATTGAATTCTGTTTAGAAGATAAATTGCTGGGGTTAATAAGAAGTTGTATACAAAACTTAAAGGGGAATTGTGGGAATAAAGGATATGCTTTGGGGAAAATAGTGAAGATTTTATGAGTAGAAAATGTGTGATTTCTTTTTGATTTTTAGGATAAGTTGTAACAGTGACATAATGCTAGAATGTTGTTATAATGTAGGCTTTAGAAACAGAGAGTAAATAGATTTATTTCTAGGGTAGAGGAGAGCTTTTTATGAGGATGTTAAAAGTGTTATGGACTCAAATGAATAATATTGGAGATTATATATGTAGAAATGATTTTTTCTTACACATTGCAATCGTGCTCATTAACAGAGTTGAGGTTCGGTCCATTTGAAGGTCATAAGCTTCGATGAGCGTTATGTCTCAGTCGATATATTGTAGGGGACTTGGAGCAACAGAAGGATAAACAGCATTCACGCTTACAAACACATATGGTTTAAACATAGGTGAGGCCTAGGGCCTGAAATTCCTTTAGCTTTTAACTGAATTTGAGTTGGCCCTGTAACAAGTGACAGAAAAGAGGAACTGAATAGGAGTTTTGCTTGTAACTAAACTGAGTGACATATAAAATATTGAGATAACACATGCAGCTCTAACTTAGTCCTCTTATATAAAAAGCAGTTACAGAATACAGAAATACAGAAAACAGAAGCAAAGGGAGAAAGCTTATATATGTTGGTTAAGTCTGATAAAGTTTAAGTTAGAAGGAGTCATTACATTAAAAGCAGCAAAATGAAATAAAATGATATATTCAAACAGGTTATCACCCAGGAAATGGGAGTTCAAAATACAGTTAGAGTTCAGCTTTTAGCTATGATGAAGTTTATCTAGGAGCAATTAACTATGTGCTTACACTGAGTGATTAAAGTGATTGTTTTTCTTGGATCCTTTTAGTAGAATAAGCCCTTATAATGATTTTATGATGATTTTGCTTGTGATAGGTGACTTTAGATGAGAGGCACTTGCAGCAGCAGCGACAGTTTGTGCACAGGATGTTGATGATCAGATAAGGAGCAAAGAGGAAGCACATGCAGAGACGTGCTTCCTTCGATTCTCTTAAAGGCAGTGCTGTGAGAGTTTTACAAATGCTGAGTACGGTTGAATGAGATATAAAAATAAAAGTCAAAAACCAAATACAAAATTAGGTTCATGTTTTGAGTAATATTAGCTGGAATCAGGTTTGAATAAAGTAGGGAGAAAGTGTTTTCTATCCTTTACAGGAGGAGATTTCCACGAGAGAGGGACCAAGGACGAACCTGACTTTACCCATGGAGTGTTCTTAGGGGGAGCTGGCATTTCTAGAGAGGGTCAGAGTAATGTTATAAGTGTATGGTGACCCTTTTTAAGGGTCACCAAGAGAGGGAGTGTCAGGAATAGGAATATTGTCCTGCTATTAGTTGCTGCTATTTTTATAATCATCATTAACATTTCAGTGTTAATAGTGATGTTGCTTTCCTAGATGCATTCAGATGTTCAAACATATTGGTATTATATTAGCCTTTATTACAGGTCCAAAGAAGAACCATTTTAAATGGTTGAGTTGAATCTATAATTTAAATGTTATTAATGCTTTTATGATCTCTGTGTAGAGGGCAGAGACAGGAAAATACATTTTGTGCCAAAATGAGACAGGAAGTTATGTCTTTGAAGTTGCAGCTTTTGTAGAAGTGAAACCGAAAGCAGAGTGAGCGTAAGCTGAAAGAGTAGGGTGTTTATTCAGTAGATTACATATATAGTTCCAGTTAGGTTATTATATGTAAAGGGGAGCCTCTGGTCACGTGAAGGTCAGAAGTGTAACGGGTGAGATGTGAGAGCATTTAAGGGCGAGACATATACATACAGACACCAATAGTGAGACACGTACGCAGTACACAGCATGCACGCGCCCCTGCACGTGCACACACACACAGATATAAACTCTTACCTACTAAATGAGTTTTAGACTGCAAAGTTGTGCCTGTATGAGTGACATTTTCTACAGGAAGTGCACCTGATGTTCCAGGGAGATAAGCGACAGCGAAGGCGGGCTGACAGGAAGCATCAGCCGTAGACACGAAGATGATGTTCTATGTTAAAAGTCATTGTGGTTTTGGTGTGACGTATTTCTGCCTAGTAACAGAAAAGGGGGCTGTACTACCTTAACCCCATAAAACAGTTGTCTGAATATGAGAAAGAGTGTTCAACACTGATTGGGTTGTTGAACTCACACATGTGTTTATTAAAATGCCGTCTAAATTGCACACGCCTGGATCTGTGGTTATTTATGGATTCCTCTCTCAACATTGAACCCTAACAAAAGCTAAGCAGTCAGATGATGACTAAAAAACCGACCGATACACAAGAAATCGCAGAAGTGACCAAGTCCACTGGACATGAGGAAAAAGACGACAGCAGAGAAACCATGCTCTGTTACAAGCTCTGACAATGCTCCGTACAGAGTTAAAAGATTTTAAACAAGAAATGAGACGCGATTTGGACGAATTTAAAAATGATGTCAAGAAAGTTTTGAAAGAAGACTTTTATGGAGTTTAAAGATGAAGTTATGCAGGAACTCCAGAGTCAAAAACCAACATAGCAGAGGCACAAACCCACATAGCTGACATGGAGTTGGCCTGCTTGGCGATGAAAGAAACGCTGCTGGCGGTTGTGAAAGAAAACTCGCAGATGCGGGATAAGGTTATTGATCTTGAGAGCCGCTCAAGAAGAAATAATATGTGGATTTACGGGATGCCGGAGGGAAAAGGAGGAAGATCTGTCACTGAATTTGTTAACAAGCTCTTTAAACGCCACCTGACCCTGCCAGAGGGACTCGAGCTCCGTATTCAGCGGGCACATAGAGCACCGATGCCAAAGTTGCCTGCTGTCTCTTACCCGAGATCAGTAATTGTTAACTTTCTGGAGTTTCAAGTTAAAGAATTGGTCTTAAGGAAATCATGGCAACAGAAGATTGAGATTAACGGCAAAAGACTTTACTTCTTTAACGATTACGCAACAGATGTCATGGAGAAGCGTAAGGCATATGGGCCCATTAAAGCAGCTCTGAAGGAAAAGGGGATCCGATACCAGACACCTTATACCAAGATGCGGGTGTATTAGGATACCGGTCTGGTGATTTACAGCACAGCAGAGGAGGCAGCACGACACCTGAATTGATGTGGATTCAGGGTGAAAGTGACGACAAAAGCGAACTTCGTAGTGGCTGCAGAGGAGCGACTGAATGCAGCGCTATCATGGAAACGTACCGCTGCCACTTTAGATAGCGCAGCTCAACGTGCGAGGGAGAGGCTGTCGGAATTCAGACAGACACAGACCAACAGAACTGCAATGGATGAAAGGATATAGGCTACGTTGCAGGGTGAATTTAAACATTATTACTATTTTCTTACTTTAAAGGAGATTTACTTTTGTATTGTAGAGTATTCGCCTAATATACCAATCTGGGTCAAACCAGTTATAGTGACTCACGACTTAAGTTTAATAGGTCAGTAAAACCGATAAGTGTCTTGTTGTAACCACCAAATGTTGGACATTTCTAGTTTTTGTGGGTTTATTCTCACAGCTAGGGAGGCCCCCACTGTAGTGAGGACACACCCCTCCTCCCACCAACAGGGACTGTACGGGATGGATAAGTACATCCCCTTTTTTTGAAGTCACAGTGTTCAGTGTACAGTTGTTATTTTTTGTTTCTGTTTTTTATGTTTGGAGTTGGACTGCAGCTTGAACTCATTAGAAATGATAGATCATAATATTAAAATACTGACGTTGAATATTAAGGGTCTAAATAATCCAATAATGACCAAATTAAAAAAAGATAAGTCACAGATTGTTTTTTTACAAGAAACGCATCTATCTAATCTGGAAAGTGAGAAACTTAAGAGGTTTGGATATGCTAATGCGTTTTACAGTTCATATCATCATGGACGTAGAAGGGGTGTGATTATACTTCTCCCCGTTTCAGTGAAATTTGAATGTATTTAAAAAATGTGTGATAAAGAAGGGAGATTTATTATTGTGAGAGGAAAACTGGAAAATGAAATGGTTACACTAGTTAATGTGTACGCTCCACCTGATAGTACAAAACAATTTTTTAAAACATTATTCGATACCATTATTTTACAAACGGATGGAATACTAATACGTGGGGGTGATTTTAATATTGTGGTGAACAGTAACCTGGATACAACTAATAAGAATAAGCAAACCAACCAGGTTATGAGAACGGTCAAGAGAATATTTAAAGAATACGGGATAGTTGATACATGGAGGGAGTTTCACCCCTGTAAAAAAAGACTATACATCCTATCCCCCTCCACAACAGTTATGCTAGAATCTACTATTTTTTCATGAATAATAATGATTTAAATAGGGTTAAAGAGTGTGAAATTCAACAAGCAGATGTATCTGACCGCTGTGCAATTCACCTTATAGTTAATTTAAAAGTCCAGGAGAAAAATACGTCATGGAGGCTAAATGTGGGAATATTAAATAATAAGTCTAACGTGGAGGAACTAAAGAAGGACTTTATAACCTATCAAAATGAGAATGATAATGGAGAGGTTCCCCCAGTCATTTTATGGGATGCTCTTAAAGCAGTTATAAGGGGAAAATTGGTCAAATAAATCTCCCGGCAGTGACGGTTTACCGTCCGAGTGGTATAAAACCTTTACAGAACAGCTTATACCACTACTTGAAAAATCATTCAGTTATGTCTGTGGTCTATCTGGTATAATGTTTGGAAGTCTATTAAAATTAAAATAAAATCAGATGTGTGGTCTTTTGGTTGTTGTTGTTCAATAAGCAGATGTTGGTGTTTCAGCAATGCAGTAACTTAAGTTTAAAAGGCTTGTTAGAAACTATGAAACACATCATACAGACTTGTGGACATTAGAAGACAACTAATAATCATCATGAATAAGACTAAAGGCAGGAAGGTGTCCTTTATAACTAATAATATTAATAGTGGTTGGCACCTCCAAATTTATATCAGAGTCTGTCTGCAGCTGAGACAATACAAACTCAAACTGTGGGGAGAAGATTATATCACTTCAGTTTAAATTGACCTGGAAGCGCCACATTTTCACAGACTTCTTTATTTATAGCATTTTTACGTGCTGTATAGATTATACAGTTAGGTCCATAAATATCTGGACAGAGAGAACTTAATTTCTAATTTTGGTTCTGTACAGACACTAAAATCAATTTGAAATGAAACAACTCAGATGTGTTTTAAGTGCAGACTTTCAGCTTTAATTCAGGGGGTTGAACAAAGAGATTGCAGAAAAATGTGAGGAACTAAAGCATGTTTAACACAATCCCTTCATTTCAGGGGAAATGTAGAGGAAAAATGAGAAAAATTAAAAAACTTAATGAAATTAATTAAATAATAAGATTGTCAGCTGATAACCAGCTTCATGCTTATCCTGGTCCCAGTGTTAGTGTCAGTGACTCCAGTTAACAGAAAGATATCCTGGATATACTTGACTGACTTTTTAGACTCAAGATTAATAATCATGATAAAAATTATAGTCTAACATCCAGAAATCTGCACGATGTGTTTCATTATGTCTAACAAGCCTTGTACAGTTGAACCTTTTTTTTTTTTCTGCCTGTCCCGTTTGGCTCTTTTGCCATCAGAATTATTGTCCAAAGGCGAAGAAAGATGCCCAACAGATTTACTTTAGCAAATGGACCACCCCAGCCTTGCTGTAATGGTCTATTTGATTCACCTTTTATTGTTTATTTTAGTTTAGTTTATTTTCACTCGTTAAATACGGGACAGACTTGACTGGGGAAAAGAAAAGGGAGAAAGAAAGAGGGAAAGAAAAACAGCAGAGGAGAGGGACGGGGATAAAGGGCAAAAAACAAAAACCAACAAAATAAGTCAAAATAAATCTATCAATCACCTGGATCACCTGTTGAGAAAGAAAAACGAAAACAAGCAGAAGAAAAAAAAGAGCAACATAATAAGAATATGACAGTAAATATTAAATGTTAAACATTATTGTGCAGCACGTAAGATCGACAGCGCACAGTGTGCTTTGAGGTAGGAGCCAAAAAGGGTGTAGTTTGTGTGTGTGAGCACCCGTGAGCGCGCTTGTTTTTAAAAGGTTCCTTCATGTAATGATCTGCTAGAGGGTGTGTGTGTGTGGGGGGGGGGGGGCACTTGTGTCAAAGTAGCTGAGGATAAAACACAGAACAACATGAAGGATTTCCTGTTCTGGGATTTTATAAAAATATTCTGCAGTAGATCAAAAATGAAAGAAAACCATTAATGAACATATGAACATTACCTGATGCTGCTGACGTGAAGCAGAGCAAAGTTACAGAGGTTTTAGAGACACAGCTGAGCGTTTTGCAATTTTGCATCATTTTAAAAAGTTTAAATTTGTTCAGTGTTCAACGGCAGAAATGAGGCTTTGTTTTCAGAAGTAAGTAAAAGAAAAATAACAGCGTCCGGCAGGCTGTAAGAACGGTAGACTTGTGCATAACAAGCAAGCAAATAATGCAGAAAACAGATTTTTAGACGTGAAACTGTTCTTGAAGTACAGAGAGAGAGAGAGAGAGAGAGAGAGGGGGGGGGAGAGAGAAAGAGAGACAGAGAGACCTTGACCTTTAACACACCTTTATTACATCAATACTTCAACTCACAACCATAACTGAAAATGAATGCCAAATCAACATATGAACAACCCTCCCCTCCCACCATCAACCCCACCCAAATACAATAAACACAAAAAAGAAACCAGAAAACTCCCCATTCGGCTTTCTTCAAAAATTCAAAACTAAATTATCATCAGTTATTTTACACAAAACTCCATTAACACCCCAAATAGAGACAAACTCTTCAATGTTGGACACCATCTTGTAATAAACAAACTCTACTTTCAAACGTGCACCCACTAACCCTTTAAACATAAGTTCTAAATTAACAGATCCTGTTCCCTTCATTTTGTTCCTCCTTGTGAGCCATATACTCATCTTCGCCTGACCTATCAAAAAATTAATCAAGCAAACCTCCCTACGCTGCGCTGCAGAGTACCTCGGACCCAGGATAAAGAGACCCTCCTCCAAAACAACAACACAATGAAAAAAACCCAGCTAGCCTGGGACAGCCAAGCCACAGGTGCTGCAGTGTTTCCTCAGTCAGACAGAAAAGACAGTGGGTCCCTGTTCATGGATCCATATGTGCCACGTGTCTGTTCGTAGCCACGGCCCCATGCACTACTCTCTACTGGAGATCCGCACTGCGTTTCTCTATGGGAGGTTTGTACAGGGACCTCCAGCTGCCCCTCGGAGATGACCCCGGAGCCAACACACCTGACCACTTCGACTCCAGAACACCAGCCAACAATCCCCTGTTCAGCACCTTGACAGCCACCTCATATATAGCCTTCTTCGAAATCCTGGACAGGTCACCCAGAACAGGTGTTCGAAAGGAAAGAAGAGAGCCTCCCTCCTCATCCTGCTCCCCAGCTGCGGCACAAACAGACAACAAAGGAAAATCAGCTGAACTTGGTTGACCACCCGCAGAGCGAGTCCCCAGCGCAGCCCTTACGAGTCCAGGAAGAACACCCATGACTTCTTCCACCAGCTTCTCCAGAAAGTGCAGAGACCTGATCCCAGTCTCCTGAGCCAACTTGGCAGCCATTTTCCACTGCCCTGCCGTCTTCAGGCCCGCCAGCTTGGTAAGACCAGCATTTACCAGGAACCTCTGCACACTAGCAGTTCCGAGCATCCTGCTTGGCACCAAGGGATTGTAAAACAGAGGCTCCTCACCAACATCACCATAAAATTGAGAACAGTCTCTCTCTACTTTAAAAACAGTCTTCCAAGCAGTCAAAACAGACTGGTAAAAAACAGAAGTCTGCGAAAGATCCATGCCAGTCAGGACTATGAGAAACAGGTGCTTGTCATATGTAAGGTCCTTTATCCTGTGAAGCAGCGTAGATGCAGTCTTGAACCAGGGTGGTTGTTGTCCTTGATAAAGATAACGCTGTGCTGTCTGAAGACGGAACGCTGTGATGCGGCTGCGAAGGTCAATCAGACTCTGACCCCCCTCAGACACAGGTAGAGACAGCACAGCAGACCTGATCCAGTGAAACCCTCCCCAAAAGAAATTAACCAGTCGTTTCTGTATCTCCTTGAGAAGAGAGGCTGGAGGTTCAACGACAGTGGCACGGTGCCCGAGTACAGAAGCGGCCAGGCTGTTAACAACCAAAGTCCGTCCCCTGTAAGACAACTGTGGCAGGACCCAAGTCCATCGAGACAACCGGGCAGCAATTTTTTCAACAACACCCTCCCAGTTCTTCCCCTGAAAAGGACTTCCTGCTTCATCAAAGATAAAACCTAAGAGTCCCTGTCTAAGACGGTGTAAGAGGGGTTCAATGGCCAGTGTATACAACACACCAGAAAGAGGGCATCCCTGCCTGATGCCCCTCTGAGCTGGAACAGGCCGACTTAACCCTCCCCCTACCTTTAACATGACACCAGCATTTGAATACAACAATTTGATCCAAGAAATGAAAACGTCCCCAAACCCAAAAGCTTCTAAGGTTTTAAACAAATAGTGGTGATCAACTCTATCAAAAGCCTTTTCTTGATCCAGAGATAAAAACCCCACATCCAAGTCCTTGAGCTTGGCCAGATCAATAATGTCTCGAATTAAAAAGAAGTTGTCCATAATAGTTCTTTCAGGGACACAGTATGCTTGATCCACATCAACAATCATGTCAATACAGGTCTTCAACCTGTTAGAAAGACATTTTGCAAGAATCTTGTAGTCCGAGGGAGAGAGAGAGAGAGAGAGAGAGAGCTGTGCATGAAGTGGTGGCAGCAAAACAATCAGAGGGAATTCATGACGATGTTTATGTGAAGCCTAGTTTGGATCTTCTTTTGCTGCTGGTTTACTCAATATTGTTTGGAGAGAGATCAAACCTGCAGCTTCAGAATCAGCGCAAAAAGGGCGGAAACACAAAGCGCGGAGCGAAACATCAGAATCAGCGAGCTGTAGAAGAGTGAAGCTGACCCCCCACCCACTTGAAACGTAAAGGCAAACAGGCGGAGTGGTAAGTGCTACGTTTGTGCACATTTGTGCAGGTAAAATTAGCGTTTGTGCTGCTACGGTTTTTGAGATATTAAACTTTATTTTATAGGTCATTCAAAGGTCACCATCCCCCCAGACTGCTCCAAAACGGACCAAAATGGTCGACTTTTTTAGTTTCTATGGTTTCTGAGATATAACGATTTTAATTCTTCCGGCCTACGCTGTATAACACCAGTGTCTGTGGCAGTGAGTTTCAGCAGCTGTGGAGTTTTGCACTTTTATAGAAGACTGTCCATGATAGGTTTGTAGCTTGAACCTATTCGCTGGAACGTTGAAGACAATGTAATTACACAGCAAGCAAGACACAAAGTAGGCAAAGTTCTTTATGTTTCCGTGCACGGGAGAGAACTGAACAAACGCCGTTCCTTCGCTTGACCCCAGTTGCTCTCGTCTGCTCTCCCGTAACACTGCTCTTTTATTGAGGTTACATGAATATGCATAGGGTCATTAACATATGACGTATACATACACACAAAGAGTACCTTGCCTGTGCGTTGTGTGTGTGTGTGTGTGTGTGTGTGTGTGTGTCAGAATGTGAACCTGTGAAGACTCCCCAAAGCTGGTGCCAGGAGTCCAGCGGTACATCTAAACAAAAGGCTCTTATGCTTAACCAGATACAGAGTAGGTGTCCTCCTGTACCATAAATCAGTGAGAGCAGATATAACCTCTCTCCTGACCTTAAGTTGTGTGTGCATGCCAGAGAGCTCTGGCATGCACACAAAGTTTGCAGACTATTAAGGATCAAACCTCTACCAATCTACAACTGATTATAAAACTCTAAGCATATATGGGTAGATATTTCTAAGCATAAATGACAATCCACTATATAAACCTAGCAGTCCGCTTTTCTTAGGCTTGCTGCATATTGAGGTTCATTAGTTTACACTTTAGTAACATAATTTATTCAGTGGAAAGGTCGATATTTCTTTTGTTACCAGTGCAGAAACCTACACAAGTTAGGCTAAAGTTTTTATTTTTTTCTGTGGAAAACTGAGTTTCATGCAGGGGCGATTCTAGGATTAGAGCTTTGGGGGTGCTGAGCACCCAGAGAGCTGCCCAGCCAGGCAAGATAAACTTTACACGTCACGATGAGACTTCTTCCCTGTCTCTGTCAGTCCCTGCATCCTTAAATGTCTCCAGTTGTCCCGAGTTCTCTCTGACTGTCTCCTTGGTGCATTTAAACCCCTGTTCCTCCCTGTCCTCATCGTCTGTTGTCTTCATCTCCGTTATCAGTCATCATAATTTACCATCTCTGTGCAAGTCTGCAAATTTCTTTCTTAAATCATAAGATTCTTAAATTCAACAAGTCTCTCTGTGCCTGGGTCCTCGTCACAAAACATGACATCACTGTTTTGTACATTTTAACACAATTTAATCCCACATTTGAGAAAGAAAAGCAAAACACTTCTTTTGAAAAGTCTGTAACAAAACCATCAAATCTGATAAAGGTTATTTAAATGCTGCAAAAGAAGAATGGATTGGGATAAAAAAAAATACATATCCTAACATTAATTACTGGGGGAGAATAATGAATGATGCTCATAGTGAGTAAGAAGTAAACTGAGTGCATTTGGACAGAGATTCACTTTTAACGTGTGTGTATAATATAATACAGATACATAAAAAACACTCCCAAAACAGAATAAATTATTACAAATAAAAATCTTTACTGCAGATACTAATTTTACTAATTTAATAATACTAATTTTGTGTTGTAAGATTTATGAGTTTCATGCTTTCATAGTGGTACTTGGGAGAGCTTGACATTTTTCTCAGGTGGTACACACTGTAAAAAGTATGAGAAACACTGATAAGTGTATGTGTGCTTTTGGAAAACATTTAAAGCTGCTGTACAGAATCTTTGAAACAAGCTTAAAACACTTTTAGAATATAAACAGAGCATCTGCTTCTCTTTACAGCTCCTCACTCCACCAGGGCTGTTTGGCACTTTCTGATACTGTACTGCGACAGTCATACAGACAACTGGACAGTCCAAAAGTTGGCCCACCTATTACTGGCTGAAGTTTTAGTAGAGTTGTGGCTGAACCACATAAAAATAGATCATTAATTTTAATCTCCCCAATCAATGATAATGTTATGTTGGAATGTTGTTAAAGAGGGTCAAAAATGTTTCAACCCAGTTTGTTTTGCAGCTTCTGTATAGCAGCTTTTATATAGGGAGAACACAACTTCCTGATTGTGTGAGTAAAATCAGGTTTTTTCTCTTCGTCAGTTTAATAGTTTCTGTTGTGCCTGTCACTGTTCCCTGTCTGTTTTCTTACCTGCTTCTTCCTGACCTTGTACTTTCTCCTGACGTTCCCTCTTTCCTCTCTCCCTCTTTGGACTGACAATCATACACAAATAGATTGGATTCAATTAGATGAAAAATTACATTAATATGAAAAAATACTATTAAGATCACTAATGAAAAGTCCTCTCTCAGTGTACTTTCAACCAAAAGGCAAATAACCAAACCACATGAACATCTAATAAAAGATATAAATATTGAAACACTGATCCAACATTATCCTTTATTGATGGATCATTTGTTCTTACACTTTTACCTGAATGTTGCTCCTTTTTTTGAAAAAACTTCCTTATATCCCTTATGAACCTGACTGTCTCTCTCTACACACACACACACACACACACACACACACACAACCGTAGTTTTAAGGTTAATGGGCATCCAGTCAGTTAGCTAGTTAGTATCCATTTCAAACAGGACAGTGGTAACAACAGTAGGCTACGGACAATTTTTAGTTTTAGATTTTAAATATGCTATATAAATTTCAATGGGAGCAACAGGACGGTCAAATGTCGCTGATTTTACTACAGAGTAGGACGGATTGTAGGGTAGCAAACATTGTCGGAAAACATGTTTTCAACACTGCAGGTTACCTGGTGTAATGTTTTTCAGCTAAAAAGAAACATGGCCTGACTGCTACCTAACTATATAAAGAGTAACTGAAGGTTAAATGCAGCTAATATGTCCTGTTTTAAGCCAGGCACTTACACCTCCGCTCCGCTGCGTCTGCTGCCGCTCTGGCAGCAACAGAGCTAGAGCCAGAGTAAGGGAGAGCCGAGCTGGAACAAACCATTTTGGGAGGGGGGGTGTTATCTATACTTTTGTTGTTAAAATGTTATGTTTCAACCAAGTACTGTATGGTTTTTATATTTTTAGCAGTGTGTCACACAGACAGCAAATATTGTCCAAAAAAAGTAAGAAATCTTTGGGGGTGCTTTGATTCATTTTGGGGGTGCTGAAGCACCCCCAAAAATGGGCTAAAATCGCCCCTGGTTTCATGTGAAGTGATTCACGTATACCTAAATTATTATTATTTTTTACATACCCAGTTGGCCTCAATGATTTTGTTTTTAATTATATATGTTCATTATTGTTAATGTAGCTGTCTCAGAAAAAATAAAGTGTTTGCTTTCATAGGTTGTTACCTACGTGTAGTAAAATGAATATCCCACAGCACCTCGGCCGGGGATGTTCAACCTGCGGCTCTAAAGCCACATGTGGCTCTCCGGCCCCTCCACTGTGGCTCTTATGAGACCAAGTAAGTTGTATTTTATTATAAAGACAACAAGAAAGGGTTCTGTTAACAGTTTGTTTTTATGAAATATCTGCATTATCTACTCACAGGCTTTTAAAAGTGATTTAATGTTTCTCAGCTTCAAATCTGTTTACTGTAATTTTCAAGTTTGTTGCCCATCTTTCCTAATTTTCAGTTATTATGGAAAGGACTCATTTTAACAAATACTTTTTTCTGTTATAAAGCTTTGATGATTCATTTTCTTATAAAATAAAAATAAACATTTTTATTTACATTTCCATAGCTTACACGATACAAGAACTCATTTTCTACATATTTATAAGCTTTCTTTTTTAGGCTCTGGACAGGTTTTGTAGCAGCAGGGCAAAAAGGGGCCCTTTGAACTGAAAAGGATGCTGACCCCTGACCTAAGCCACGAGGTCAACACAAAACAAATACAGAACAATTATTGACAGAAAAATGGAACGGTTACTTTCAAGGCTACAGGTGAAGGTGAATATTTGTGTAAAAGCAAATATGCATCAGACTGACAAAGAAAAGAGTGTTAAAAGATTTTTAATTTAGAACTTTAACTTTATATGAAAAACTGAACTTACTGATAACACACAGCAGCCATTTGAACACATGTAACTGTAATGAACCAAATAAAACAGAAACATGCAGGCAGCACTCATTATACTGTGTATAACACAGCATGGGGTTGTATTTCTTTCTTTTCAGATGCTCCTGTCACTCCATTTCCCAGGTCATCACAGAACTCCCACACATGGAGCTCTCCTGCAGTATGCAGTGTAATGGCCCAAACCATCACTGGTCATCTTTCCATGGAGAGCAATTAATGCCCTCAAAGTGAACGACTTTCCTTGGAGAACCAGGTTGGAGGGAAATTCATTCAGTGGAAATTCTGTTTGGTTTGCAAGGTCAGTATCAACCCACACGATATCTCCAATGTTGTAGCTGTGAGTAACTGTCCCTGCACAGAGCTCATTTCCTGTGGTGCTGTCTTCTGCTTGGACTTCTGATGGACACAGAGATGGATTGGAGAGTGGCCTGAGGCAGGTAGACTCAGGTAGGCCAAGTCCTGCTTCCACAGCAGTGCCAGGATGAGCCATACCAGACTCTCTGAGGACAGAGATGGCAGGAGAAACAAATGGCACTTCCCTTGTCATCCCTTTGCTGAGGTAGCAGTGCTAGAAGAGCAGTGTTTGGTAAAATAAACACTTGAGATGTTCCTCATTGTCTTAGCAATTACAGCAGAGACATTGCACTGAGCATGGATTTGGATCGCAGCAGACCTCAACGAGACAGCTTCAAACATTACACTAAGCAGCTCTGCTCTCCTCCTGTAGGTTTGTTGGGTCACACCATCTGTGGCAATGGCTTTCACCAGCTGCAGGACTGGGTTTTCACTGTCCTTCAGAACAGCAATTTGAAATGTGGAGCTGTCACAGAAGGCACAACATAAGCACTGAAAAAATGCATCACATGCACCGGTATTGAGCACAGAGATTGTTGATTCCCCTAATCTAATAGGCTGATGAAGGTTTCCATTTTTTAATAATCCCACCTTCACTCTTTTGGCCTCAAAAGATTCATCTGCATGGAGCCATTCGGTACATGGAGAGAGGGAGGAAGTCCTCTTCCTTTTTTTGGGTGGAACAGCCAGGCCCCTCCAGTTCTCAACTGCATCTTCATCAGCCGGAGGAATTTTTGTGGCAGCATCAGATCCCACAAACGGGTGAGCATCCATTTTTATTTTGTCTTCTGCACTGTGAGTCGTCATGGATCCAGAATTGGCATCTGTGACTTTCAGTGATCCCACTGTTGCCTCATCTGTGATCTTTTCTTTTGCAGAACAAATCCGCATATTTCCCTCGATGAAGGAAAGATGACGAGCAATGAAGTGATCGACTCGAACAGGCAAGTTTTCATGTTTGAAAAGGCCGTGTTTTATGTTTTTGAACTCAGCTTCAACAGTGGCTGAACTTGCTGTGATGCTGGTGCTTTGGAAGAGAGGGACCATTATTCCTGTCCAGAGTAACTTGTGAGTCTTATTATATGAGGAATAATCTCAGGGAGAAAGTGAATATTATCTCTGTCCCCGTTTGCTGTAGCAGGTGACCTGCTCTCCTCACATATTTCTGTTACCCAGTGTCGTAGGTCAGTCTGGATCTCATCCACTGAATCAACTCTCTCACTTTCCTCTGTCTGTTCATCTGGAATGATGATGGAGTCTTGAGCAACTTGTCCTTTCAGGTATTTCTTGCACCTTTCTGAAGGAAGGGGGGCTCCAGAACTGTCATCACCCTCTGCCTCACTGAGGGCCACAACAGTGATAGCACGTAGGAGCTGTTTTGCATGGTCCAAACATTGTGACTGAAGAAGTTTTGCTAATGACCTGACAAAGAAATCTTTAACACGGTGTGTTTTCATCTTCAGGCAGTCCCACTGGCATATCATCTTGATGCAGAGCGCAACATCAACCCTGATAAAACAGGGGGGGAGTTTGGCAGACTGGGTTCCAAGAAGGACATGAAAGCATTCATTAAGGTAGGACTTCAGATCAGGATGAGGAGTGAAAGCCTTGACCAGAGCTCCCAGAGTAAAGTTACTCACAGCTTCCTTGAGTTTTTGCACCTCGGGCAGAAACTCGTTCATCCCAAGGACAAAACACCCAAACACAAACTAAAGACCAACATGTATGTTATGCAGTGCAGTGATGAGTGCTTGGAGCTTTTACCCAGGAAAAACCAATCAGCCCACAACACAGGAGAGCCACCTCAACAGCTGGGAATCCACTGGGAATGACCGACGTTGAACAGAGGTTGAGGTTTACGACACCAGTTATCAGCCATCTACAATGCAGTCTTGAGATCCCTTCCCAGGCGTTTAAACACCCACTCTCAATAGTTCACACGATGATGGCGATATCTTACACTGGTTTCACACTCACGTGATCAATACTGGGCCAATGACAATCAGGAATACCACCTCGAAGGGTTAAAAACCTGGGACCCTCTGTGGGATGTTTTCAAACCGAAGAAGGTTTTTGCATGAGAGGAAACATCTTCACAAACCAAAAAGAAACCCGGTTGCCTTCTCTTCAAGCTCTCGAGTCTACGAATTGTGTTTCGGCTTTGAGGGAATTCCCGGCAGCAGGATCAATAAAGAAATTATAACGCTTGTGCAGCACTTACAACCAATGACGATCATTATGATGATCAAAGTGAGCGTGTGATGGGCTTCCATTGGCAGGCAGCAGGGATTAGAGGGTTATTTCTCTCCCCTGTCTTTGGCCATCTCTCTATCGTTCTCGCCCCCTGGATCAGGTTTTATCTACAAAGTAATCGGGGCTTTTCTCTTGTCTGACAGGACTACAACTCCCACAGTTAACCACACACAGACACACACACACAGATACACACAGAGATTACATCGACACTACACAGTCTACTGCGATATTGACTCAGAGACTTAAACTAGGCAGAAAGGGATGCGATAAAGCAGAAAAATCTGGATTTCCACAGGAATTATTTTGTATGAAATCTCTTCTTATCTCCACACAAACAATATGAAACCACCTGAACGAGATTCTCTGACGTTCTTTGCATTTGGTATAAAGAAACACTCTGAGCAGTCAGATTTCATTCCAGGAGTGGTGAAAGATACCAAAATCCAAAGGTAAATATTGTATATATTCAACACCTATTGTAGAGAGCTGTTGTAGTAACAAAATACAGCTCAGACAAAGAACCGGGGCTGGTACTGAGTGATCTTTGGTTTTTCCTCCTGAAATTTTGAGCTGACATATAAATTATTAATGGACGCAGGATCACAGCTGTAAAGGACACCAAGGTCCTTTTTTGCATTACTTAAGGGAATTAGTGGGGCGGGGGTTTGCATACACAATACACAGTAGATATTACATCTATCTGTTGTTTTAAGACAGGGTGAAATGTTTTCAGGCCAAAGAAATCTTAAACTTTGGCCACTTATGGAGGATATAGTGCATGGAAACATGAAATGTAATGTATGTTTTTATGTAAGATAAACAGCATTTTGAAACACCCGCTGTAACCAGCAATGAAAACTATCAAAAAACAATAAAACAAGTTAAATAAAATAAGTTGTGCGTTTGGGTCATTTCTGGTTAAAAAGATATTGATATTGCCATATTGAATTTTAATATGTGTCATTTCTGCAACACACACACATGCTATACATGCTAAAAGAGAACATCAGCATTACTGTGAAGCTTGTTTCACAGACTGAATATAACGTGAAGGGAGAAGAAGAGCTCAGGCTGGGCTTTTCCAGCTGCGCAGCTACATCAGCCCCAATAAACATGTCAGCTCTGTCAATGTTGCTTCAGGGAATCATTTATTGTTGCCTTTGTGTGCATGTTGTTATGTCTCCTAACATAAATGTACTCATGAATTAGAATTACAAGGCTACATTTGACCTTTACTGCGCAGTATATCTGTGTTGTTGCTTTGGAAACTGGGCCCATCTGATATGCTCTTGTTCACATTTAGCATCACAGTTAATGCTCATCGTTTTGAATATAAAAGTGTTGGTAATAATAAATGTGCAGTGTCACCAGCAGGTGTCGGGACATCTCCGTGAAGCTGCGCTTTTATTTTGCTCTCAGACTTTTGGCAGCAAATTCAGACAACACCACCTGTTTCCTACCAGAAGTCTTTAAACACCAACATTAGACTAAGGCGCTTGAGACAGCCAATTTAGAGTTTCCTATGGGTGCAGTGATTTACTGACATGCGTGTAACAGACCCACGACAGGACACATCCACACATTCATGCTTTCCAGCATTCTTTATTATTGCGGTTGCCGTTTTCACACACTGGCTGCAGCTTTGCAACCCCCCCCAACCCCACCCCCCACCCCACACACACACACACACACACACACACACACACGCACCAACAACAATAACTACAGCAGAACCCACCACAGACCTTAAGCCCACCGGCGAGGCGTAATTGCGCATGCCGCTCAGGTGCGTCCGCCTCCCCTGCAGCGGCACTGCAGACCACGCCCCTACGCAATGTGCAAAAAGAGATGGAAATACTGTTGGATGACGCATATTGATGATTATTTGCACCCCAAATTCCACAGTTGGATTCATTACTCCACATAAGTTGCATTTTCCCTTGTTTGACGTTCTGTTCTTGTGTAATTTGGCATCTCCAGACTTTCTTTTCTGTTTCCATTCCTAGAGAACGGCCAGCCATCTCTAGGAAAAGGATTCAGTGGGATCACTGAATCCTTTTCTGATGATCATTCAGTAAAGAGTGGATGGATCAGCTGATGGGGCAGCTGCATCTCTCTGGTCCCGTGCCAGGTCTTTGCTGGATGTTTTCTTATTTCTTAAGGACATGACTTTTAGAAATTGTTCATCTTCTTTAGTCCTGCAAAGGTGGACAAGGACGCACACTGTGCTGGGATTTTTGGAGTTTTCAGTTAGTCCCATGTTGGGAATCACCTTTTGCACAGAACTGTTCAAATGACCATGTTGTTAAAATTTTAAGCCTCTGATTTTACATTTAAAATGTTATGTTTTTAAATGTTGATGCAGAAATGAATATAGTGGCACGGTGACACAAAGGCAAACTACATTTTTACTGTCTGAGCTGTTTGGATTTTTAGTCTGAGTTACAGGAGGCAACAAGCAGTTTGGTGAGTTAAAGCAGGAAACAGACCAGTGCCTTTCAAATGCTTAAACACCAGAACTGAAGCTCATAATCAGGAAGTGGAAAGTGGAAAGAAGCCTTCAAATAGAATATCAGAAATGGGGGAAATAACTTGCAGAGCTGAAAACAAAGAGTTGTGAAGAATAGAAATATTTTACTGCTATTATTTGCTGCTATTTTGATAATCATCATTACCGTTTCATGTTAATAGTGATGTTGCTTTCCCAGGTGCATTCAGATGTTCAAATATATTGGTATTATATCAGTCTTTATTACAGGTCCAGTTAGAACCATTTTAAATTGTTGAGTTGAATCTATAATTTTAAATGCTTTTCTAATGCTTCGATAATCTTAAATGTTTCTGTGTAGACTGCAGGGACAGGAAGTTACATGTGTTTGAAGTTGCAGGCTTTCGCAGAAGTGAAACTGAAAGCAGACTCTGAATGCAAGTACTGTGAGTGGGACAGGAAACTGTATTCAGTAGAGTACACATACATAGTTTTGGTTCGGACATACACGTAACCACACACACACACTTAGAGGGATCACTGATAGGGGAAAGTTCAAATTGTTTTGCTTAGGGTTGCTTTTAGACTATATTAGGAGGAGCAAACATATTGGCAGATCTGAGAAGGAAAACCTGTGTTATGAAAATGATTTTAATCTTTTATACATGATTGCATTTGAGCATATTAAAGAGCTGTGGCTCCTGGTCAAGTGAAGGTCAGAAACTCTTGGCGGGCGTTAATGATCAGCCAATACAAGGTGAGAAGAACAGGAGCTCTGAAAGGAATTGCAATACACCTGCTTACATGACATATGCCTGGAGTTATATCCTTATATTCTTATATCCTTATATCCTTTAGAGCTAAGATTTAAGTTTGTATCATTTATCACTTATATCCTTTTATGTAAGTTTTAAGGTTCATTTAGGTTCATTTTAAGTAAGTTTCCTTCATGGTTTGAGTATTATTCGAGTGTGACCTTTAGTCTAGGAGTCACTCATAGTGTAGCTGGGTAAAAGCTCAGGCCTTATGTCTGACTATGATAGAGGTGTGAGGTGAAGCTGGGGTGCAGGAGGGGTCATGACACATACATAGCACACACACACACTCACGCACACACATACACACCATAGTAGATTCACTTTAGTAGGTAAAAAGTTAAGATGTGTTTTTTGCTGCAAGTGCAGAATTGGGCTGGCGTACTGTCAGACGCTTACAGGAAGCGTACTGATGTTCGGGGAGATAAGGAGGCGCTCATGGAGCGACAGCGAAGACGAGCTGAGGGGAAGCACCGACCCGAAGACTATGTTCTTTTAAAACTATGTTAAAGGTTGTTGACAGAACATTTGTGGTTTAGGCTGACGTATGCTTTGTTTAAATCTGCCTAGCAACAGAAGAGGGGGCGGTACAATTCTCACCTCTATAAAGTCTTTGTTTTGACTTTTGGTAAGACAGTTCAATACTGATTGGGTTGTTGAACTCACACATGTGTTCATTAAAATGCCGTCTAATTGCACCACCCGGCTGGATCTGTGGTTATTTTTAGATCCCTCTCTCAATATTTTTGAACCTTAACATTTGGGGGCTCGTTCCGGTGAGAGAGAGGGAATTTTGGGGTAGATGGAGAGATCCAGGGTCCGTGGTGATTGGATGGGCAGATACGAGTCAGTGGTCTGAAGTGAGAGACAAGCCGGCTTAAACAAAGGTAAGGCACATACCTGTTGAATTTTCCAAAATGTGCTAGATTGGATATGACAAAATTGAAGTCTACTCACTGAAAATTACTGGTGAATGTCTGTTTTTGGTGATAATGAAAGTAATAAAGTACAGTACTGAGAAAGTTAAAAGCGGTTGGAGCCGTTGAGAGAATTAAAGCAGTTGGAGCTGCTAATTTAGTGTGGTAGGGAATTTGGTCATTTTGTGGGTTGGAGCCCTATTGGTTATGGACTCTATTTTGTGATGGTCATTTTGTGGGTTGGAGCCCCTATGTCCACAAGGATAGGTCTGCCTGATTCTTACTCCTGTTTGGGAGTGTAGAGGGTTAGTTCAAATTATTCTAAATTTTTCTAGAACGACAGCGGCGTCTGTTAAGAAGCGCATAGCCCGGACGTTGCGATCCCTCCTCGATGTGGACGCACATCGTTGACCTATCGGCGAATAGGCTTAGCTCGGTTTGGCTTGACCGTGGGGTACAGGGCATCCTGAGAAAAGCCAGTGGTTGGACCACTTGACCGTTTGAAACGGTACTTGCGCTTTTTTGGCCAGCAGAAGTTGGACTTCGGGCATGTAACTTTAACTTAAAACTTCGGGGAAGCCTGGGATGTGAAATGCCCAAAAATAGAGCTTCAGGCAGAGTTTGGGTTGGTTCACGCTTTTAAATTAATTTAGGACTAGAAATCTGGACGGAACGGTTGGAGCTGGTCCGGTGAATTGAGCACAAAAAGTCAGGGACTTATCGGTTGGAGCCGTTATGGTAAATTTATCAAAATTATATAGGTTTTAAAGGCCTAAGAAATCTGTGCAGTTGTAAATAATAAGACGTCTGTAATATAAAATATGAGATCTATGAGTAAGATTAGTCTCTGTGTCAGCAATGCACAGCTGGATGTGCACTGATGGTGTGTGTAAATGCAAATGAGCAGCGGTGACGCGCAGAGAGGGTGGTTTCAGTTTCGAGAGTATAAATACAGTTTGAATATATCACTGTGGATGTATAGTAATTGACTGAATTTTGATAGATGTATATATGTTGAGCAATAAATGGTGGTGTGTTTTATTTTTCAGTTATGTGTGTGGTGAGAAGCCGTGAGGATGATGAGAGGTTTCAGTTTTTTCTTTACTTGCTCTTTCTGATTATGGAAGGCATGCTCAAAATACTCGTATGAAAGTGTATTTGGTGTGATTTCAACCGAGTGAATGCTGTTAGTATTTGATTTGAGTGACTCTGTGTGATCTGTCTGAGTGAGTGGAAAATGGAAGTTTGAGAGAAAAGGCAGTGTGTGAGACGATTCATGGCGTCTGTAAGAGGTTAGAACCTTTAAAAGTGTGTATGAAAGAAAGGAGTGTGAAATATATTTCTTTTGTGATGTAAAGTATGATGTTCTAAAGTTTGAAAGTGCTTTTAATTCAAAAAATGCATGAGTGATGGTATGAGAGGTTGAGTTTCTTTTCTCTCAGTTCAAAAAACACATAAGTATATACACTTGGTTAATTGTTTGGATGTGTGAAAGAGCTCTGTTTAAATGTGTGTGAGTGAAATGAGGGTGTATTGTTTTTAGACCAAGACTTAGTAAAACTAAAGAGGGTTTGTAGATTGTAAATATGAAAAAACAAGTGTTTGATTAATCTGTAGAAACAGGAAAGAGAAACAGGAAATACTGTGCTGCTGTGTGAGTGATTGATGATGTCAGGGGAGCACCCAGAGAAATAGACAGACGAGTTAAATTCTAAGAAGATGAAGCGAATGCATGTTTTAAGAAAAAGTAATAAAGTAATAAAATTATATTAATTACAGGTTTTAGAAAAGAGACAGACCGAGAGAAATAAATACATGAACTAACAATTACATCAATGAATTGAAAACGCACGTACACGAATTGTTACATGTGAAATTATTGTTGGAAAGTTAATACACACATGAAATAAAGAAAGCAGTTTACACTCCTTTAATTTCCAGAACCAGTGTGTCCCCTAGACCTGATAACACCCTTGCCCAGTTGGCCCCTGTAGTAGGCGGGCATGGAAGGCTGGACAGCCCATGACGGGTAAGATCCCACCTCGAAACCCTGGGACAACCTAAGGCAAGGCGCAGTCACGATTGCTTGAACCTAAGTCCCGGAGTGACCTTGGAGTCACTGGAGGAGACGGGATTTAACAGGTAAGGCCACTGGGCACAGACGAAGGGGAAATGTCATTAACAATGACCAGTGATGAGCCAAAGAGAGAAAACACACCCTGTCAAAAGGAGTTTGAAACACTGCAAAAGAAACATTTACAAGATCACAAAGATCACAAAGAAACATTTATAAAAATCACACATACAAACAGAAAATGCGCTGACTTTACAAAGACAAGCTCATGAAGTAATGCATAGAGACACTGATTGAAAACCTGGCTAAGAACACAAACATATGCAAGGAAGATCAGCTTGCTGCTTGTATGAGTGAGAGAATGGTGTGAATGGTTAATAAAATAGACTTAAAGCAGTTTTTATAAGAGTGACTTAGGAGTGCTCTCGCACTGGGTGATCAAAGCAAGTGATTAGTATAGAAAGAAAATGAAAATAATTCAATAATGTGATAAGGTTTAAACATGTTTTTCTCTTATCAAGTTGGCTGTTGAGCTGTGAGTCTATGCAAATTAGCTGGAGTGAGTGAGTGACAAAGACACTTCCTGTGTGCGTGTGTCTCGGAGGCTTTCAGTTCAAGAGAGAGCGGTGGCTGTTGAAGATTATTTGGCGAAATATATAATGGTAAAGTATCAGGATATTTGATTACGGTGGTCAGGTCTGTTCAGAGGTGCAGATTTGGACAGGAAATTTATAATTTAGTGATGGTACATTGTTGAAATCGGTTTATATTTGATGCTGAATGAAAACATGGGAGAGTAAGGAAGGGTGACATTGTGCAAACGGTCTTTGATCTTTTGACGAGGTGTTCAGTGCGTTGAAAGGGTGAAATTTAAGATGGTTTAAGATTTTTTGGGGCTGTTGTTTTTCATTTTAATAGAGGGAGTTTTGATAAACATGGACATGTCTAAAAGGGCCCATAGTTTTTGTAACAGTGCACTTAGGAAAAACCTGTCAGGTGATTTTGTTTTGTACTTTGATGAGCTAATAATCAGCTCTCTTTTTCATTTTTGTTCTAAGCAGGCCTGGAAGAGAGTGAACGGACGGCGCTGACAAAATTAACAAGTACGAAAATCAGGTGGGCTTTACAGATTATAATTGATTACAATCAGAGACTGATTGGCGGCGAGTCTCTGTCTAAAAACGGATTGTATCGAGTCAATCCAGTCAAAAGTATAGAGAACTATTTTCCTAAAAAGGAAAATGAAATAAAACAAATGATTGAGCTCATTTTGCTGATGTGGAGCATCTGATGATGTGCGCAGAGGGCTGCAGATCAGCAAAAAATATCATGTGTGAGTGAATGTGAGTGAATGTGAGTGACTGGACTAAGGTGGGGATGAATAAATGTGGACAAATTTACCAGGTGAGGAAAAGAAAGGGGATGCGTTGTTTTGCTTTTGCCATAAGCAGGACAAGTGGGAGACTTAAATCTGGGGATGCTGATTTTGGGATAGTGATGTTTGTTTTGAGAAGATTTCTTTTTTACTGGGGTTAGGTTATGGGATTACATTATATTGTTGGGAGAATGCTAAATGCCAAAAGGGAAACATTGTTTAATGAAATTCAAGTTACCATTAACTGAGGTAACACATGATTAATAACTGTTCTGTTTAAGTTTATTTTTGTTATGACATAGACGGGATCGAAAAGGGAGAGTTGAGTATGAAATGTAAACTACAGGTTTTGTTTTCAGGAAATTCCAAGGATCCAGAGTTCGATGGAGCAACGAGTTTGAGAAGATTTGACAGGATGATTAAATTAATTTTGTTCCTTAAACACAGGTTTTCAGGGCTGGAGCAAAATACCGGAGAGGAAGATGGCTGAAGTGTTTGGAGAAATGATATGACTAACCTTTTTTCCTTTTAATTTTCTAAGCTTGGGTGAAGCATGTTGAGTTTTTTGCCACATGAGATGTGTCAAAAAAGAGAGGGATTTAAGATTTAATTTGTTTAATTTAAAATGGGTTTTAGTATGATTTTATACCTATTGGGGTTGTTTGAGAATTTAGATATGGTAAAACTGGGGCAGAGATTGTTAATTCTAAAGAAAGGATTAAAATGAACTGAATCCTGTTTAGAAGATAAAATGCTGGTGTTCATACGCTGCTGCATATAAAACTTAAAGGGAAACTGTGGGAATAAAGGATATGCTTTGGGGAAGATTAGTGAAGCCTTTGAGTAGAAAATGTGTGATTTCTTTTGATTTTTAGGATAAGCTGTTATATTGTAGGCTTTAGAAACAGATAGTAAATAGATTTATTCCTAGGGTAGAGGAGAGCTTTTGATGAGGATGTTAGAAGTGTTACTGACCCAAATGAATAGTATTGAAGATTACATACACAGGAATGATTTCATACACATTGCATTTTGTGCTTATTAAAGAAATGTTGCTCAAGTCAATAACTGAAGGTCAGAAGCTTTGTTTGGCGCGATGTCCAAGCAATTTATTGTGCAAGATGACCTGAGCATTGAAGGCTGCGCACGCTTACAGACATATAGAGCTCATCAAGACACAGGACAGTATTGATTCCAGGCCAAAGGCCTCAAAAGTGCATTTAGCTTCTAACTGAATAGGAGTTTGCTTGTAACTAAATGGGGTGACATGTAAAATATTGAGATAACACATGCAGCTCTAAATTAGTCCTCTTATATAATATGCAGTTACAGAATAACAAATGCTTGTTGAAGTGACCAAGTTTTTGTTTAGAACAGAAGCAAAGGGAGAAAGCTTATATAGTTTGCTTAAGTCTGATAAAGTATAAATTAGAATGTATCATTACATTAAGAGCAGCAAAATGAAATAAAATGATATACACAGAAGTTGTTCCTAGGGAGCTTTTAGCTATGATGAAATTTATTTAGGAGCTATTGATAATGTGCTTACACGTAGTGATTAAAGTGGTTGTGTTTTTTATCCTTTTAGTAGAATAAGCAGGTATAATGATTTTCTTGATACATTTTCTTGTAATAGGTGACTTTAGATGAGAGGCACCTGCAGCAGCGACAGTTTTGTGTATAGGATGTTGGTGATCAGATAAGGAACCAACAGGAAGCCTGCAGAGACGTGCAAGCAGTACTTTTAAGAGTTTTACAAATGCTGAGTACGGTTGAATGAGATATAAAAATATAAGTCAAAAACCAAATACAAAATTAGGTTCATGTTTTGAGTAATATTAGCTTGAATCAGGTTTGAATGAAGAGAACAAGAGAGGGTTAGAGTGGGAGAAGTGATCCTAAAGTTTATGACGTCAGGGGTGGACAGGGAAGCAGCTGAATGGGCCAAGGAGTGACCCAACATAATGTATTGCGACCTCTGGTGGTCCAGAGGTCGAGAGTGGGAGTGTGAAGAATAGAAATATTTTACTGCTATTATTTGCTGCTATTTTGATAATCATCATTACCGTTTCATGTTAATAGTGATGTTGCTTTCCCAGGTGCATTCAGATGTTCAAATATATTGGTATTATATCAGTCTTTATTACAGGTCCAGTTAGAACCATTTTAAATTGTTGAGTTGAATCTATAATTTTAAATGCTTTTCTAATGCTTCGATAATCTTAAATGTTTCTGTGTAGACTGCAGGGACAGGAAGTTACATGTGTTTGAAGTTGCAGGCTTTCGCAGAAGTGAAACTGAAAGCAGACTCTGAATGCAAGTACTATGAGTGGGACAGGAAACTGTATTCAGTAGAGTACACATACATAGTTTTGGTTCGGACATACACGTAACCACACACACACTTAGTTAGAGGGATCACTGATAGGGGAAAGTTCAAATTGTTTTGCTTAGGGTTGCTTTTAGACTATATTAGGAGGAGCAAACATATTGGCAGATCTGAGAAGGAAAACCTGTGTTATGAAAATGATTTTAATCTTTTATACATGATTGCATTTGAGCATATTAAAGAGCTGTGGCTCCTGGTCAAGTGAAGGTCAGAAACTCTTGGCGGGCGTTAATGATCAGCCAATACAAGGTGAGAAGAACAGGAGCTCTGAAAGGAATTGCAATACACCTGCTTACATGACATATGCCTGGAGTTATATCCTTATATTCTTATATCCTTATATCCTTTAGAGCTAAGATTTAAGTTTGTATCATTTATCACTTATATCCTTTTATGTAAGTTTTAAGGTTCATTTAGGTTCATTTTAAGTAAGTTTCCTTCATGGTTTGAGTATTATTCGAGTGTGACCTTTAGTCTAGGAGTCACTCATAGTGTAGCTGGGTAAAAGCTCAGGCCTTATGTCTGACTATGATAGAGGTGTGAGGTGAAGCTGGGGTGCAGGAGGGGTCATGACACATACATAGCACACACACACACTCACGCACACACATACACACCATAGTAGATTCACTTTAGTAGGTAAAAAGTTAAGATGTGTTTTTTGCTGCAAGTGCAGAATTGGGCTGGCGTACTGTCAGACGCTTACAGGAAGCGTACTGATGTTCGGGGAGATAAGGAGGCGCTCATGGAGCGACAGCGAAGACGAGCTGAGGGGAAGCACCGACCCGAAGACTATGTTCTTTTAAAACTATGTTAAAGGTTGTTGACAGAACATTTGTGGTTTAGGCTGACGTATGCTTTGTTTAAATCTGCCTAGCAACAGAAGAGGGGGCGGTACAATTCTCACCTCTATAAAGTCTTTGTTTTGACTTTTGGTAAGACAGTTCAATACTGATTGGGTTGTTGAACTCACACATGTGTTCATTAAAATGCCGTCTAATTGCACCACCCGGCTGGATCTGTGGTTATTTTTAGATCCCTCTCTCAATATTTTTGAACCTTAACAGAGTATAAAAGGGCCATGACTCAAATGTATTATTTATGAGAAATTGATTTCCCATAGCTGCAGATCCTGGGAAAAGATATAAAAATGTTTTTTGTTTAATGTTAAGTTTACGCCCCCTGTCTCATTTTGTCTGCTCTCTCCAGCTGCAGGCCCACCTGTGCATATATTGTCTCTGTTTACCCCTGTTGATGGTCGGATCATCCTCATAACTATGTGAACCCTGAGCTCTGTAACTTCCTGCTTCCAGTTTCCCTTTAAATCCAAGCACCTGTTTGTTCCAGTGTTTACCACTAATCAGCATTTTGGTCCATAATAATCAGCTCATGCTGCCATCTGATGACATTTTGCTGTGAATCATTTACTTTTATTGGCAGTTGTTGTTTTTAGTTGTCATTTCCAGTGACCAAAAATAAAAGTCCTTGTCCTTGTCAGAGGCTGAAAACTCCTCTAGCTGGAGATGAGGTTGTGGAAATTGCTTTGTGTTTACTTTTCGCTGATTATCTGATAGTCATATCCCAGAATGCCACAGCAGCAAGAGCCAGAGCGCTCTGTTCCAAGTTCATTGTATACGCTCCAATATTATATCCATCCATTTTCTTCTGCTTATTCAATTCAGGGTCGCCGGGAGGCTGGAGCCTCTCCCAGCTGTCATCGTGTGAGAGGTGGGGTACATCCAGGACGGGCTGCCAGTCTGACGCACAGCAACATGATATTTACTTCATAATCTGTATCTGCATGCTGCTTGTATGGTTGGCTTTCTGGTTCAACAGCTGATGGAAGAGCAGGAAAAAATTGGCTTCCTTTTCTCTCCACCATCAAGTTTTCTTAAGTTTTTATGCTTTATAATGGCACAAATGTACCTGAATAACAAAATCATTTTCACCTTCAGCTAACAATAAATGTCTTTATTTTTAACCGAAGACAAGTCTTCGGTTTTATGTGCATTTCTTCTATATCACTGTAATAAATTCAATGTTTCTATTCTGCTCATAACCAGTTAATGCACGAGCCCTGTGCTGCAGAAAACAGTTTATTTTACAGTTTACAGTTTATTCTTTGGGAGATTTTTGGAGATTCATATTTCATACACATAAAGCACATTTACTTTCCTCCATGTAAAAAATGATCAAACATTCATACCAGGGGCGATTCTAGGATGAGAGCTTTGGGGGTGCTGAGCACCCAGAGAGCTGCCCATCCAGGCAAGGTAAACTTTACTCGTCACGATGAGACTTCTTCCCGTCTCTGTCAGTCCCTGCATCCTTAAATGTCTCCAGTTGTCTCCAGTTCCCCCTGTTCCTCCCTGTCCTCATCGTCTGTTGTCTTCATCTCCATTATCAGTCATCATAATTTTACCATCTCTGTGTAAGTCGGCAAATTTCTTTATTAAATCATAAGATTCTTAAATGCATCAAGTCTCTCTGTGCCTGGGTCCTCGTCACAAAACATGACATCACTGTTTTGAACATTTTAACACAATTTAATCCCACATTTGTGGGGATTTTTGAAAAGTGTTTTGCTTTCCATCAAATCTGATAAAGGTTATTTCAATGCTGCAAAAGACTACTACTGCCAAAGAAGAATGGATTGGAATTTAAAAAAAAGGAATTTAAAAAAGGGAATAAAAAGAAGATATCCTAACCTAAGTCTCTCAAGCATCTCTTTCTCAGCTGACATCACAGCCAGGTGCTGGAGTCTGCTTTGACCCATGGCCAAAAAGTTTTTGGCAACCGTGACTTCCTCTGACTGAAGCTCAGTATGGTAATGCAGTGCCAGGGCCGACAACCCAGTTTGTTTTGCAGACTCTGTACAGCAGCTTTAATATAGGGACAACACAACTTCCAGATTGTACGAGTAAAATTAGTTGTTTTTTTTCTTTGCCAGTTTAACAGTTTGTGTTGTGCCTGTTAGTATTTCCTGCCTGTTTTCTTACCTGGTTCTTCCTGAACTTGTACTTTCCCCTCTTTCCTCTCTCCCTCTTTGGACTGACAATCATACACAAATAGATTTTATTCAATTAGATTAACCTCCTGTCAGGAGTTTTCCTGTATTGCAACTCAGGTCAGAATAAAAACGCTCAGACAGGTTAACGTGTACACGGGTGAGACTCACGGAGACTCGCACCCTGCAATAAAAGAAGCCTTTATTCATAGCTTTATTCATAGCACGTACAGGAAGAGATAAAATAGAACTGTGCTGCGTGCAGGCTTCCTGTTGAGTCTGCACAGAGTGTAACTTCCCCATTTAAGCTGAATACTGAAAGAGCAAACACATTTAGATAATGAAATGTACTTTTAAGCATAACATAATAAAAATCCCAAAATCCTGAAATCCCTTGACACCTCCTAAGACCCGAACTCTTCCACAGCATGCAATTTTAATTTCTCTTTGATATTTGGTCACATTGGGGCCTGATGAATGTAAAAACAAAGAATTACCAGATTTTTTTTTTTTTTACCTTATTTTTGATTTTAAGAAAAATAAGAGCCACATATGAGGATATTCATTTAAAATTTTGATAGAACAGTAGCAGGATAATGTCCCCGTAAGTGGGTATCAGGCCCTTGTAAAGCAAAATTCAGTATTTTGGTCTAAATAACCCAAAATGTGATGTCCACATATGTGGACGGCAGGTCCTAGGAGGTTAAAAAAATACTATTAAGATCACTAATAAAAAAAGTCCTCTCTCAGTGTACTTTCAACCAAAAGGCAAATAACCAAACCACATGTACATCTAATAAAAGATATAAATATTGAAACACTGATCCAACATTATCCTTTATTGATGGATCATTTGATCTGATCTTATATGAACCTGGCTGTCTCTCTGCACACACACACACACACACACACACACACACACACACACACACACAACAGGAGTTATAAGGTTAATGGGCATCCAGTCAGTTAGCTAGTGAGTACTTTGGGTTTAATATCAGCACATATCGCAAAATAACCAGCTTCTCTCATTCCATTTCAAACAGGACAGTGGTAACAACAGAAGCTATGGACAATGTTAAGTTTTAGACTTTAAATAGGCTGTATACATTTCAATGGGAGCAACAGGACGGTCAAATGTCGCTGAATTTACTACAGAGCAGGACGGATTGTAGGGTAGCAAACATCGTCGGAAAACATGTTTTCAACACAGCAGGTTACCTGGTGTAATGTTTTTCAGCTAAAAGGAAACATGGCCTGACTCCTACCTAACTATATAAAGACTGAAGGTTAAATGCAGCTAATATGTCCTGTTTTAAGGCAGGCGCTTCCACCTCCGCTCCGCTGCGTCTCAGACACCATCGCTCTGGCTAATCTTGTGCAAGCAATTTATACATAAATGTCGTTTTTTTAAGACCAAACCAACACTAGCTTACTGGAAAAACGAATTAAACCTGTTGGTTAAATCTTTGACTTTAGTTAAAAAGAAAAAGGCTGCTTTTGATTTAGAGTTTGATTTAGTGAGTTAATAATCTATTAATGTATGTGAGCCCGCCTTTATATTTTCTTTTTCCTATGTATGAAAGTTGCTAATATGTAAGGAATGTTTATTCTCTGAATGTGTAATATATGGTGCATTTTGGTTGTATGTTAATTTTACTAATAAAAAAAACAACAAAAAACCCCATCGCTCTGGCACAAAGGGCACCTGAGAGAGAGGCAAGCTGGAACAAACCATTTTGGGAGGGGGGAGGGGTTATCTATACTTTTGTTGTTAAAATGTTCCATCTCAATTACGTACTGTATGCTTTTTATATTTTTAGTAGTGTGTCCCACAAACAGCAAATATTGTCAAAAAAAGTAAGAAATCTTTGGGGGTGCTGAAGCATTTTGGGGGTGCTTCCCCCAAAATGCTTCATCACCCCCAAAATGGGCTAAAATCGCCCCTGATTCATACTGTGTTGTATCAAAAACATTAGCCAGCACTTACACATACACAAGTTTAATTACTGTACAGGGAGTGCAGAATTATTAGGCAAGTTGTATTTTTGAGGAATAATTTTATTATTGAACAACAACCATGTTCTCAATGAACCCAAAAAACTCATTAATATCAAAGCTGAATGTTTTTGGATGTAGTTTTTAGTTTGTTTTTAGTTTTAGCTATTTTAGGGGGATATCTGTGTGTGCAGGTGACTATTACTGTGCATAATTATTAGGCAACTTAACAAAAAACAAATATATACCCATTTCAATTATTTATTTTCACCAGTGAAACCAATATAACATCTCCACATTCACAAATATACATTTCTGACATTCAAAAACAAAACAAAAAAAAATCAGCGACCAATATAGCCACCTTTCTTTGCAAGGACACTCAAAAGCCTGCCATCCATGGATTCTGTCAGTGTTTTGATCTGTTCACCATCAACATTGCGTGCAGCAGCAACCACAGCCTCCCAGACACTGTTCAGAGAGGTGTACTGTTTTCCCTCCTTGTAAATCTCACATTTGATGATGGACCACAGGTTCTCAATGGGGTTCAGATCAGGTGAACAAGGAGGCCATGTCATTAGTTTTTCTTCTTTTATACCCTTTCTTGCCAGCCACGCTGTGGAGTACTTGGACGCGTGTGATGGAGCATTGTCCTGCATGAAAATCATGTTTTTCTTGAAGGATGCAGACTTCTTCCTGTACCACTGCTTGAAGAAGGTGTCTTCCAGAAACTGGCAGTAGGACTGGGAGTTGAGCTTGACTCCATCCTCAACCCGAAAAGGTGGGCCCATCCATCTGGCCCATCAAGACTCACTCTCATTTCATCAGTCCATAAAACCTTAGAAAAATCAGTCTTGAGATATTTCTTGGCCCAGTCTTGACGTTTCAGCTTGTGTGTCTTGTTCAGTGGTGGTCGTCTTTCAGCCTTTCTTACCTTGGCCATGTCTCTGAGTATTGCACACCTTGTGCTTTTGGGCACTCCAGTGATGTTGCAGCTCTGAAATATGGCCAAACTGGTGGCAAGTGGCATCGTGGCAGCTGCACGCTTGACTTTTCTCAGTTCATGGGCAGTTATTTTGCACCTTGGTTTTTCCACACGCTTCTTGCGACCCTGTTGACTATTTTGAATGAAACGCTTGATTGTTCGATGATCACGCTTCAGAAGCTTTGCAATTTTAAGACTGCTGCATCCCTCTGCAAGATATCTCACTATTTTTGACTTTTCTGAGCCTGTCAAGTCCTTCTTTTGACCCATTTTGCCAAAGGAAAGGAAGTTGCCTAATAATTATGCACACCTGATATAGGGTGTTGATGTCATTAGACCACACCCCTTCTCATTACAGAGATGCACATCACCTAATATGCTTACGGCCGGGTATATGTTATAATCCAGCAGATACACACATGCACACTGACAGACTCAAAATGTTAAACATGCATTGTTTTGAAAAAAGGTCACCCTCAGGTTGCTGTATTAGTGTGTCTGGGTTATTCAGGTTCATCTATTCTAAATATGGATCTTTGACATGTCGTTTGCGTGGAAACGCTGTCACAGAAGGCACAACATAAGCACTGAAAAAATGCATCAAATGCACAGGTATTGAGCACAGAGATTGTTGATTCCCCTAATCTAATAGGCTGATGGAGGTTTCCATTTTTTAATAATCCCACCTTCACTCTTTTGGCCTCAAAAGATTCATCTGCATGGAGCCATTCGGTACATGGAGAGAGGGAGGAAGTCCTCTTCCTCTTTTTGGGTGGAACAGCCAGGCCCCTCCAGTTCTCAACTGCATCTTCATCAGCCGGAGGAATTTTTGTGGCAGCATCAGATCCCACAAACGGGTGAGCATCCATTTTTATTTTGTCTTCTGCACTGTGAGTCGTCATGGATCCAGAATTGGCATCTGTGACTTTCAGTGATCCCACTGTTGCCTCATCTTTGATCTTTTCTTTGGCAGAACAAATCCGCATATTTCCCTCGATGAAGGAAAGATGACGAGCAATGAAGCGATCGACTCGAACAGGCAAGTTTTCATGTTTGAAAAGGCCGTGTTTTATGTTTTTGAACTCGGCTTCAACAGTGGCTGAACTTGCTGTGATGCTGGTGCTTTGGAAGAGAGGGACCATTATTCCTGTCCAGAGGGGCAAGTAACTTGTGAGTCTTATTATATGAGGAATAATCTCAGGGAGAAAGTGAATATTAGTCCCACTGGCATATCAGTTGGATGCTTTCAGTTGATGCTTCATAAAAGCTTTAAACTGCTGGTGGTGCAAATGAATACTCAGGGGATCTAAACATTATATTCTTATGTTCTGGGGAAAAGCTGTAGCATATTTTAATGCATCAAACAATCATGTCAAACAAACAGAAACAATCATGTTTCTCTGACAGCATTTGCACCACTGGGACACTGGGGCAATTGTTTTCTGTCAGAGTACCTTGATAAAGGAAGATATGGCCAAATTTGCCAGATTTGGACTCAGCAGTTTTTTCCCAACTGAACCGGTTGCATCAAAACACACAGTTGGGGGAGATTTTTTTGACAATGTCTTGTAAACATGCATCTGTGTTTGACTCCAGCAGTGACAGAAAAACCTGTCCAGGCCAATATCTCGATGCTACCACTGTGAGGAACACTATATTTTAACAATTGCAGGGATGCAATGGGGTCCTTATCTCCTAATTCCAAGTCTTTTCTCTCTTGTTTGGCTTTTCGCAGAGTGGCCAAATTTGGAAGGTGGCTTGGCTCAGGATCTCCAACATCCATCAGATCTGCTTCCTTCGCTGAGCTCCATACAGCCGGTTCCATTCTGCCCTCACACAGCTCTTTAGCCATCTGTTCACGCAGGTTTCCAGACATGAACCACTTGGAGTGGCCAGTGTGCAGGGAGAGATCTGTATTTCTCATGAAACACTGGAGCACCACTGGACTATTGATTGCTGGCTGTCTGTCACATGACACTCCTTACAGTCGCCTCTGATGTCCAGATAATTATTGGTGACAGTTGGATGGACCTTTGCTCTTCAGAACACAAGTGTACATGTATTTTTGATCTTCTTCCAGATAAGATTGTTGATGATATGAGTCCAAGTGCCAGGCTTCAAAATTGTGTATTCCCTTTTTTAAGAAGGAGAAAACTTGTCATTGTATTCAACCTTTTCAGGAATAAATTTAACCCAGTCCTCTAAGGTTTTCTTGTCCAGGAGAAATGCAACCTGACTCTAACTCTCCTTCAATGTTACTTTCCTGATCACTGATTTCCAAAGCTGACCAGATGTTGTGTCTATTTAGCTTCACAAAGGTGTACAGGGCCTTTGCTGACATCATGTCTTCTAGCTGCTGACTCAGCTCTTTCCAGACTGGTGCAGCTGGAGGGGCTATTTTGCCATTTTGGACTATGGCCTCTTTTGAATTGCAAAGAATTGCAAAAAGGGAAACCTTGTCTACAGATGGCTTTCGAGGCATCTAAATAAAAAACCACACTATGATTATAATGGAGCAAAACATGATTTCTGCCCTATATATTCAGCCAGGAGCAACCCCTCCCCCAAGTTCTCCACCAATCTACACTTTCATATTTTGTGGACTTATTGTTTTTAAGATGGAGCTATTGAATTTGTGAGTTTATTAAATTGAGTCTGAGTGTTTAACCCACTAACATGTACTGTACAGCACTTTAGTCCAGTGTACTAAATGTTTTTAAAGTGCTTTAGAAACTTTTTCCTGGATTTGCAAATTTGCAATTGTTGTATTTTTGAAAATGTTTAACATTGAAACAAAATCCCTTTGATCCAGACAGTTAGCTATAGCATGTATTAACTCAGTAACTAAAAGCGCAGTATTTTAAATGTAAGCTGACCTTGTTCAGAAACCAGATGTAACAGCTGTTCTAAGAATCCTTCAGACACTTTATGACAAATAGAAAATGTGTATTTGATGCAAAAGACTGCTAGCTTGTTGGTTTCTCAAAAGTGTTCATGGGAGTGTAAAATGTTCAAATGTAGTTTTCAATAAAGTTTTTAATCCACTCCAAAAAAATAAATACTCAAGCATTTGCATCGTAGTTTTATCAACGAAAAGTGATTGAAGTAAAGAAATTGAAGTTAAAAAAATACACTCATTACAAATTTAGCTGATTAAATACAATAAGAGTTTTTTTAACAGAACTTTATTGAACAAGTGTATATAAACAAGTCTATAAAATAAAGTTTTATATCTCAAAAACCATAGCAGCACAAACGCTACTTTTACCTGCACAAATCTCCACAAACGTAGCACCAACCGCTCCGCCTGTTTCCTTTACGTTTCAAGTGGGTGGGGGTCAGCTTCACTCTGCTGCGAGCTGTCGGCTTTCAGCTCGTGTCCGCGCCGTCGGGTGAGAAAGTCACATCTCAGTGATTCTGATGCGTCAGCGGCTCCGCGCTTTGTGTTTACGTCTTTGTGCAGAATCCGTGTTCCTGCTCTCATTTTAGCTGTTTGGTGGTTGTTGAAACTTTGGGAGGTTTAACCTGAGATTCTGGCGTTTCAGGCAAAATAAATTTATATTAAAAAATCGATTCAGGATTTAAATGAATCGATATCACGTTATCCAAGTGAGAATTGATTTTAATCGATAAATTGATAATCAAAACCCACCCCTGATGCATATACACGGGTCACACTGCTTATTGAAACCCCCCAAACATCAGATCTGAATCAGACAGGTTTTTGTTTTTTGTTTTCAAAGTTTAGACTTTTTATCAGTAACACGTGCTCACTTTTTGCAGGAACAGTTGAAACTAACATAAATAACTCGAGAGGTGATAGTCAGCAGGGGGTTTACAAGTTGTGTGCCGCGTTGTTGGCGGTATAAACTCGACCACTTGCAAGGTGAGCTGGCAGACATCACTGAATTCATCAGAGATGATTAGGTTCATTTTGACAAAGTGAGCAGATATTTAAAGATGATGCCACTACATTCTTGTCTAGAATATATTAAAGTGTATTTGTTGACACACAAAAAAATAGTTTAAGTATAGTCTGGGTCCACACATGTCCAAACCCTGGTGTGTGGGCCTACTTAGTTTTGAGAAATTGTCATGGGACCGGGGTCTGGGTGACCCAGGGCCTGTAAGAAGTTATGGACATGTGTGTTGTTGGTGCTGCTGTCTCCTGTTTCCATGTTTGTATATCTAGGTGTGTGTGTGCGTGTGTGTGTGTGGGGGGGGGGTGTCAGTCAGGAGCCTGACCACACCTGCGGAGGAGAATTACTCACACCTGCAGCTGATCAAGCCTCGTCAGAGGAGCTACTTAGGAGTGTGGTGGAGCTCTCTCCGATGCTGGATCATTGCGTAACTTCACGTTAGTCTCTTGGCGAGTTAGTTAAGGTTAGTCTGCCGCATTGTGGTGCTGCTGACGGCTGCCTCTTTGTTATTCCCCAGGAGGAGTGTGGAGACGAGAGGGCAGCGAGCACGGGGTGCTCAGACACTGAGGAGACAAAGAACACTAACACTGGCAAGAGGACACGTCAGAGTCGGGAACGCACTGGGGATTTATTGTTGTTTGGATTATTTTGCATCACTGTAAATAAATGCACTGACCTCATCACAGAGTCCAGCATTTGGGTCCTCCTTCCCCTCATCATAGTCTGCCACACAGGCCGTGACAGAAAAGCCCACTAAAAGAACGCCCACCAGACCAAAGCAATGGTTTTGACTTGATCAGCATTAACCCCGCCCCCTGACTTTGATGGGTGAAGCTGACAAATAAAATGTATTTATGAACATCGATGCAGGGCCAGGAGTAGCAACGTGAATGAAATAAATACATCATTAAATAATTCATTAAATGTGTCAGTAAAATAATTAAAATAGAAAACAAACCAATAATTGATTAAATATGTAATTAACTAATTTGAATTGTACATAAACAAATAATGAAACATTTTAAATGAAATTAATGGATAATTCATTATTAATATATTTCTTTAATTGATTATGAACATTTTTAAATTAATTACTGAAATAATTAATTCATTAGTGATGTCTTTATTTAAGACAACCATAAAATACCATAAAATAGCAAATTTATTCAAAATAAATTTAAGACATCAATATTAAAGGTTAAATTATGATAATGAATACATGCAACTATAACTGATGACATAAAAATGAGGATTTCTTAAGCTAAAGCCAAAGTGCTGACTCATTTGGCATGTTACTCTCAAATGTTTTCCCTAATAACAATAACATAATTACACTTTAGCCACAAGAGGGCAGCAGCATTAATATAAGTCACATGTATATAAAGGTACAGAGATTATATTACAGTGATTTTGACAAAAACAAAACAGAAGTTGATGGCAGTGTGTTTTTCCATGACAGAATAATTACGCACACCCCACTTTGCAGTTATTTATTTGTAAAAAATGTTGGAATCATGTATGATTTTCGTTCCACTTCTCACGTGTTCACCACTTTGTGTTGGTCTTTCACCTGGAATTCCAATAAAATTGATTCATGTTTGTGGCTGTAATGTGACAAAATGTGGGAAAGTTCAAGGGGTCGAATACTTTTGCAGCCACTGTAAAGTTCACTATCAGTAACATCACAGCACCACCCAGCTGTATAGAAACTCCGTCATGCTAGCTAGTACGCAGTACGAGTTATTGTAACTGACTGTAAAAAGTCAGCACAAGGAAAATAAACTCCACCTAAACTTGGTTTATATCTGACCCAGATAGACTGCAGGTCATAACTTCTCACCTGAAGTTCAGTTCACCTGACACTCGGACCGGCGGCCGCCTCGGGTCTCTGCTCCTCCAGGGTTGCCGACCCCTGCTCTAAAGCATCTGATTTGGATTCCTGAGATCAAATATATTTTCCTTTGGCTTTGTTTTCTTCCCATTTGTGGCTTTAATGTAGTGTTACATCCTGTTTGTTTGCTTCCATCTGTACACATGTCCAGATTCACTGTTATGTTCTATTCTTACATTGCTGTGTGATCACTGTTCCCTCTGCTGACTGATGTGACCTTTTGTATCTCACACTGATACTTGTCATATTTGTATCTGCGCCTAAAAGATAAAAAGTTTTCCATGCTAAAACACAGCTCCACCTCCTGCAGTTCTCCCTCTGAACCACTAGATGTCTCTGTTATCTAAATGAAGACGTGCAGCACAGCAACCACAGCAGCGCTCAGATCACACGTGTCCTGTTCTTATGTATAAAAGCATGAAACAGGTGAGACAGGTGGGATCAATATTAATGTTGTGGAAATATATGAAAAAGCAACAGAAGAGTGAAAACATTTGGTGTTTCTAGAAAGATCTTTCAGCTCATAGCTGCTCACAGACTGTATTTACAAGTGACAAACTGCAACTCTACAGTACATCTACAGTATATATCAAATCTATTCTGTATTCAAATCTATTGAGTGATGTTTGAAAGTCTTTCCAGGTGAGTTTGATCCAGGAGGGTCTGAAGCCAGAGTCAGACAGAGACTGTGCAGAGACTGTAGAAGGACAGAGCAGCAGCAGAGCAGTCCAGATACACTGATGATCCTCTGTCAGATCCAGAGGGACACACAGGGATGATGCTGGACTCTACATTGTGTCTGACAGTGGAGCTGTTCTCAGAGCAGTTCACTCTGCAGCACTGACAGTCATCTGCACTTCATTCCTCTGTCAGTCACTGCTGGATGAAGCTCTCCTCTCCACCTCCCAGTAACATGGCCCAGTCAGAGCGTCTCTACACACAAGCTGCTGCTGCTTCACCCTCTCTGGATCATCAGGACACAGCTGCTCCTCTCTCAGCACACACACCATCCTGTTTACCATCATCACCACCTGCAGAGAGAAGAAGGAAGAGCAGAGGAGATAAACGAGTGTTTCCAGAGACTCTTCATCAGCTGTCAGTCAGTGATGCAGCACATCCAGTATAAAGAGCAGCAGGGACTTCAGTGCTGGGACTGTACTAGGACTCATTGTTGCTTCACTTTTTCTAATCTTTGGATTTTTATTGAAGTTGATGAAAATGTTTTTCCCTCCTAGTTTGAGTTTGGACTTTCATTCATTAGAAGAACCTTGGTGTGTCCACTCTGAGCTCTGTAGGAACCCCAACAACAAGCCCAACAATCCAGATGTTCCAGCTGTTAACTGGAGGAATTCCATCCAAACATCTGCTCTCACTAAAGTCTTCCTCACCTACAGACTGTGTTCTTCACTGCTTTAAACTTGGAAATGAATGCAGTCATTGGTCTGCGTGCTGCTTTGTTCAGAGAGCTGATTGGCTGTTGACAGTGTTTGATCAGAGCGTGTCAGCCGTTACTATGGTGACCATAAAGGTCAGAAACAGGAAGTGTTTGTGTCCAATCCTGAAGCCTGTCACCATTCTCCTCTCACAGCTTCACTGAGAAGCTGCAGCTTTACAGGAAACACTGGATCTTTGTTTCATACTGACTGTGTTTAGTACAATACTGCTGACAGCACCACCCACTCACTCCATCACTCTACTGACCTCAGAGTCTCCAGTCTGTAGTCTGGACTCTGCTAAATATCAGACAGCTGCTTCACATCTAGATCCTTTAGGTTGTTTCCCCAATGGACCAGCTCTCTCAGATGGGAGGGGTTGGACTTCAGTGCTGCTGCCAGATAATCACAGCTGATCTTCGACAAATCACAGCTCCTCAATCTGTATAAAGAATGAAAGATGTAAGTTTATTAGACAAAGTGTGAGCTTGAAATCATTCAGTGTTTCATCATCTGTTCAGAGCTGAAGAAGGTTCAGAATGTAGAAGTTTAGAAAATGAAAACTCCAAACAGCTGAAGCCAACAGGAAGCAGCTTCAAACAAACACAACAAGAGAAAAAACTCTGAATGTTTCACATTAAAGTCGTACATTTATCATAAAAAGAGGACAGAGACTTGAAAAAGTCGTGTTTTTCCTTCCAGGAACCACAAGGCTTCACTTTTAAAGGTGAAGTGTGAAAGAAATGGACATATTTGAAATCCAACACCTTTTTCCAGTCACATGATTAAAGCAGACAAACTACAAGCTCATTTTCATTCCAACAAGTCATCTTCTGACCTGGACTAACAACACTGGTCTCTATGTGCAGCTGGCTGTGAGACCAGTGCTCAGGGAGCGTCTACAAAGTGCAACACTGAAAGAACATCACACACTCATTTGCTTCCAGCACTTTCACACAAACATCTACTGTCATTATTGTCACCAAACTCTGTGGATCCTTTATTGCAAATTCAAATGGGATCAAATGGTCAGACAAAAGAGGGTTATGAGGAAATATGATGAAATGTTGTGTATTAGCAGCAAGTTATTGAATCATTTTCCTCAGAAACCAAACAAAATGATTGACAAACATGTTTTTACAAACTCAGTGTTGGACTTGGATCAGCAGGATAAGCTGATGTTTAAAGGCATTTGAGTCTCGCTGTATGAGAGTCCAGTTATTACTCAATATTTATGGATGATGTTCTTTCAGTGTTGCACTTTGTAGACGCTCCCTGAGCCTCACAGCCAGCTGCACATGGACCAGCTGACATTACCCAGCATTAGAGGCGGCTGTAAAAAAAATGGATTTTCCTATTTAAATGGTTTTAATTTGAATAAAGCGATGTTGATTCATTCAATCCTGAATGCATTTTTAATATAAATGTATTTTGCCAGAATCTCAGGTTAAAGCTCCCAAAAGTATTTCAACAACGAGCAAACAGATAAAACAGTAAATGAGAGCAGCTAAACACACAAAGATGGAAACACAGAGCGTGGATCGTTCACTCGACGGCACGTACACGGACACGCCGTCGGGGCTGAAAGTGGACAGCTCACAGATCCTGAAGCTGCAGGTTTCATCTGTCTCCAACCAAAACTGAGTGAACCAGCAGCAAAAGAAGATCCAAACTACGCTTTACGTTTGATGAACATGGTCATGAATTCTCTCTGACTTTGACCTTTACTTCCTGCACAGCTCTCTCTCTCTCAGTGTACTTCAAGAACAGTTTACCTTCAAAAATCTGTTTTCTGCATTATTCACTGCTTATTACGCACCAGTCTGCTGTTGTGTTCACTGCTGTCGGCCTCCGAAAACAAAGCCTCATTTCTGCTGTTCAATACTGAAGAAATTGAAACCTTTTAAAATGATGACAGATTACAAACTCTCAGCTGTGTCTGTAATCAAACCTCTGTAACTTTGCTTCACTTCAGCAGCATCAGCTCATGTTCACATGTTGATTCATGGTTTGCTTCAGTTTTTGATCGACTGCAGAATATTTTGAAGGTTATCTGCTATAAAAAGCCAGAAGAGGAAAATCTGCTTCATGTGTTTCTGTTTGATCCTCAGTGACTTTGACACAAAGGCCTCTGCTGTGATGATCACACCTCAATCAATCAATCAATCAATCTTTATTTATAAAGCACTTTTCATACAAAAACTGTAGCACAAAGTGCTTTACATGGTTAAAAGCAGCCCACCCCACCCTCCCACTCATTCTCCGCACTGTCATTAACAGAAACGGTCATGGATACACACATCCCCCCCCCCCCCCCCCCCCCCCCCCCCCCCCCCACACACACACACACACACACACGCACTCTAAGAGTAAAATTGGGCTGGGTACGTATTAGCCAAGTGAGGAAACACTATCACAGGGAGCCGTCTGCACAGGGAGCCGGTCACAGACCACAGCCTCCAGGCTGGGCACACAGCAGGAGGGAGGCAGAGAAGCCCCCCAGCCAGGCTCAGAGGACCCACAGGGCCCCAGCAGCCACGGTCGATCACAGCCCCGGTGCAGAGAGCCCCCTCCGAGGAAACACTGGAGATATGACCCAATAAGAATATAAACAGGATAAAGAGATAAAATAAATAAGAGTGGGATATAATATAAATATAAGTATAAACAGAGTAAGAAGATAAAAAATGAATAAGAATACAATCAATAAATATTAGATAAAACCTAAATTAATAATATAAATAGAATAACAGGATAGAATAAATAAGCATAAAATAAATAAACGTTAGGTAAAAGCTAAATTAAAAAGGTGGGTCTTGAGCCTGTTCTTAAAAACATGAACGTTCTCTGCGGCCCTGAGCTCCTCCGGCAGGCTCTTCCACAGTCGAGGACCGAACCACTGAAAAGCTGCCTCTCCATGAGTATGTGTCCTGACTTTAGGGACAATCAAAAGGCCAGTACCAGAGGACCTCAGGGTCCGCGAGGGTTCATATGGTAAAAGCAAATCTGAGAGATAAGAAGGCCCAAGACCATTAAGACATTTAAAAACCAATAAAAGAACTTTAAAATCGATCCTGAAACACACGGGGAGCCAATGCAGCGATTCTAACACCGGTGTAATGTGGGCCCGCCCTCTGGTCTTCGTCAGCACACGAGCTGCAGAGTTTTGCAAAAGTTGCAAAGGTGAAATATTCTTTTTGTGGAGACCAGAGAGCAGGGCATTACAGTAATCAATGCGACTGGTAATAAAAGCATGCATCAGCATCTCCGTGTTGGCCCGAGAGAGAATAGGGCGGACTCTGGCTATATTTTTTAGATGATAAAATCCAATTTTGGTTACGTGTTTAATATGTGGGATAAAACCAAGCTCAGTGTCAAAAATAACACCCAAGTTTTTCACTTGTAGTGAAGGACATAGTGAAAATGCCTGTAATTTAGACAAGAGTTTCTCTCTCTGAGCCTCAGGACCGATGATTAAAACTTCAGTTTTGTCCTGGTTAAGCTGTAAAAAGTTTTCTGCCATCCAAGATTTTATATCTAGAATACAGTTAAAAAGGGCATCCATTGGTCTGGTGTCATCAGGAGACACGGAGATATACAGCTGAGTGTCATCAGCGTAACTGTGGAAGTTCACTCCATGCCTCCTGATGACGCCGCCAAGAGGGAGCATATACAAATTAAAAAGTACAGGGCCTAAAACCGACCCTTGAGGCACACCACATGTCATTTTATGGATCTTAGAGGAGCATGTATCCATACTCACCATAAAAGTTCTGTCTGAGAGATAGGAAGTGAACCAGTTGTGTACAGCACCAGAGAGGCCCACCATGTGTTTCAGTCTGTTTAAAAGTATAGCGTGGTCTACTGTATCAAAGGCTGCGCTTAGATCCAGTAGCACCAGGACTGAGAGCTTTTGGGAGTCCCAGTTACATCTAATATCATTTAAAACCTTTAGGAGAGCGGTCTCTGTGCTGTGGTTCACCCGAAATCCAGACTGAAATATTTCCAGGATCTGTCTATCATTCAGAAAATCATTAATCTGAATAAAAACAAGTTTTTCTAAAATGTTACTTAAAAATGGTAAGTTGGATACAAGTCTGTAGTTATTAAAATTATTGCAATCCAAATTGCTCTTCTTCAGAAGGGGCCTCACCACCGCCGTTTTAAAGGCAGCAGGGAAGACACCCTGTTGGGTCTAAACTCAGACCCCGCTGTATCCAGGACTTATTCCCATGAAAGAAAAACAAGGCAACAGTGTTCGATCGATTACTTGCGCAAGGGAGGCCTTTGGTCAAGAACCAGCTCTTGGAGCTCACGCTCCTAACCTGTCTCCAGCCCAAAGTCCTTCAAACAGCAGCTTCCCTCGCAGCTATTTATTGACAAACTGTTACAGTTCACACAATCGTTTACAACACGTACCTCCCCTCTTAACCCCCCTTGGTTACAAAGACGAGGCACTGTATGTATATGTGTGTGTGTGTGTGTGTGTGTGTGTGTGTGTGTGTGTGTGTGTCAGAGAGACCTCCTGCTGGGCAGGAAGCTTACATCAAACAGATCTTTCAGATAGGATGTATCTACAATAAAAGACTACAGCCCCTCACCCAAAAACTCAAGAATCTGGGGAGGGGGACTGTGGAACTGCTTTCATCCCACAGTTAAACAATGTAGGAATGGATGGTAAGCATAAAAATGACAAACATTAACAATTCACTCTAACACACCCAACTGAAGAGAGCAATTCATCATGTATAAAAGCTCAGCTTCAAAACATCCATAAAGTGTTTTAAAAAGTGGAGAGGGGATTGGATCTAAAAGACATGTGGTGGGTCTCACTGTGGAGAAAACTTTCTTAAGGTTCTCAGCATTAACCAGGACAAAGCTGTCCAGTGTCTCCTCAGGTACAATCGAGCCCTCAGATGTGTTTAAAATCATATCACGAGAAGATAAAATATCACATCTGATGGTGTTGATTTTTGCCCTGAAGTGGTCTGCAAACTGCTCACAGAGTGAGTCTGTGGGGTTCTTTGGGAGCTGTTAAAATCAGGGTTAAATAAGTGATCTATGGTGGAGAAGAGGACCTTGGGATTATTTTTGTTATTACTGATTATTTTGGCGAAGTATGAATTTCTTGAATTCCTGAGTGTATTATTGTAAATTTTAAGTTGCTCGCAAAGTATTTGATAGTTGATTTCATTTTTATTTTTCCTCCATCTCCTTTCTGCTGCCCTGCAATTTCTTTTGAGTTTTTTGACTTCTTCGTTTCTCCAGGGTGATACACGTTTTACGTTAATCTTTTTGGTGGTGAGTGGAGCAACGGAGTCAAGGCTTTTCTTCAGTTTGAGGTTAAAATGATTAAAAATAAAATCACAGGGTGCAGGTAGAATCACAGGGGGGCATTGGTCTAAAACCCTGGTAAAATTTGCAGCCACTTCAGAGGTTAGATAGCGCCTCCTCACAGTTCGCACCGAGGTCTCCCGCTGAATAAAACCGGTGATGTTAAAAAACACACAGTAGTGGTCAGAGACAGCTAAGTCAACAACAGAGGACACACTGGTGGACAGCCCATGGGTGATGACCAGGTCCAGAGTGTGTCCTCTGTTGTGAGTCGGCTGCGTGACGTGCTGGGTAAAATCCATACAGTGAAGAATGTTTAAGAATTCTTTTGATGCAGTCAGAAGGATTATCTATGTGCAGGTTAAAATCACCGGTTAGAATTATCATGTTATATTAGAATAGAATAGAATAGCCTTTATTGTCATTGTACAGGGTACAACGAAATTGGAGTGTTACTCCCTTGGTGCAAAATGCAATAATAAATATAATAAATAAAAAATAGTAAGATATAAAAGGTACAATAAAACAAACATAAGTACTCAAACAAAAGTAAGTATGATATTTACAGGATAGCAGCATTAATATAATGACAGTATGAATAGCAGCATAATATAATGACAGTGACAGTATGGTATGGCTAAGCAGGTTCAATTGTTTTTGTGCTTATTTGCAATGGTGACAGCTCTGGGAAAGAAGCTATCCCTGAATCTGTTTGTTCTGGTTTTATGTGACCTGTACCGTCTGCCTGACGGTAATAGTTCAAACAGTTGATTGCTGGGGTGAGAATGGTCCTTGATGATATTGCCAGCTCTGCTGAGGTACCGAGAGTTTGCAATGACCTCCAGGCTGACCTCCAAACCTCCAAACCTCCAATGACCTCCAAACATACATTTTGAATGTATGTTTGTTAAAAATTCTGAGAATTCCTTGATAAAAGCAGCACTGTCTTTAGGTGGTCTATAAATTGTGACAGATAAAACTGGAGGGCTGCTAAAAACAATAGCGTGGAATTCGAAAGTGGTAAAATGATCAAATAAAATTTGTTTGGTGGTGAGTGTGTTGTTGGTTAAAGATGCAGTCCCACCACCTCTCTTACCACTTCTAATAGAAAAAGAGAAATTAAAATTTGGTGGGGAGGCCTCAGTGAGAACAACTGGTGCATCCGAACCCAGCCATGTTTCAGTTAAAAATAAACAGTCAAGTTTATTATCTAAAATTAAATCATTAATAATAAAAGACTTGTTCAACAGAGAGCGGACATTTAAAAGTGCCATACTAATTGAGACTGGTGGATTTTTGACAGTAGAGTTCAATGAAGTCTGAGATTTTTGAAGAGGCCGGAGGTTATTAATGTTTTTGGAGTTACTGGATTTATGATAATTGTGTTGCTCTCTGTTTGTGATTATGACGGGTATTGTGTTGACTGTGGGAGAGAGAGGTCCGAGTCCAGAGTTTTGTGTATTACTGTTAAAAGTGGAACAAATGTAGGAGCTGGGACCACGGGGACATCAGTCAGTGGCGGACAGATCAGCGGGTAGTGTCGGTTTGGGGTAATGACAGGGCCGTGTGCGGGAGTGCTGTATGCCAAATACCAAATTGGCGGACAGCAAACGGCGTCCCCAGGCGTTGAGGTGGAGTCCATCTGCCCCAAAAAGATGTCTCCTCTCCCAGAAGGCATCAAAATTGTTAATAAAACCCACACTGTGGGAGACACAGGCGGAGGAGAGCCAGGTGTTAAGGCTGAGCAGCCGGCTGAAACGGCCTATCCCTCTGCCGCAGGTGGGGGTGGGCCCGGAGATAAAAGCACTCACCTGCAACTGACCAAGGAGGCTGAAGAGTTGGAGGAAGTCCAGCTTCAGCAGCTCAAACATTTTCTATTTGAAAGCTTGTGTGTTGTAATCAAATTTAAATGTATACTTTGCTTTTTTTACAATTGTTCAATTAGGCATGTAAAAAATACTGTAATCTTACTGTAATTCTCTTTATGCTCCTGTGATTTAATTCATTTTATGCATGTTTATGAAAGTAAATAACGATGTTAACTATACATAACTGTACAGTAATTATAACTCATCTATGTGTTAAAACTGTGTTGTATACATCAGATAACCATGTTATGTGCCATAATACATTTTAGAATTAAAACATCATTAGTCTTTCACAGCTTTTAGGAAAACTTTGGTCATGAAAATCATGATATTGTACACTCCACACATGGCAACAGCTGCCCATAAAATACTTGATGTTAGTGAAATAATGAGCATTATTGTTAGTTATTGCTGTTGTAGAAGACCATTTATATCACTTAACATTTTGTTCTGTAAATGCAGTAACATATAAACACAGACTGTATATTGTCTAAACCTATGTTTGTATTATAGATGGAGAATAATTTAAGTTCTGCTAAAGACAAACATGTTCATGTGTGTTCTGTAAGTATTCTGTGTTCTTCCATGTAAAGTTGTAATTTTATTATTTTTATAAGGCTCATCAAGAAGAACCACCACACTCAGATGTTCCCACAGAGCCGACTGAAGCTGTCACTACACAGGTTTGAGATATACATACATACACAAACCCTTAATTATCATTTTAAAGAGGTTGCTAGTAAATATTTATTAAGGGAACCTTCTAAAAGAAAAACAAGCTTTCTTTTTATTTAAATACTTTGAAAGTAGTTCTCCCGGATGCTCCTCGAAGAAGCCTTGAGAACAACACCACCAATGGCCAAATTACATCCCTGAACAGTGACAATATATTTTGTTTTTAATCATTAGCTGTAGATATTAATATTGTATCTCTGTACTCATATTCTCATAACCTACAGATGATGATATGAATGAAAAAATGTAATTTTACGATTCATCACCCATTAAAAACTGTGGCCACTGATGTTTTTAATTTTGCATATCACAGTCAGTGAGCCATATTTCGCTTCATTGATTATTACTTCTTGGCAGTCGTTCCTATTTTTGATCCGATAATCTTGAAGGCCGGCCATCATACTGGTTCATATCAGGACTTATGTTCGTAGGTTCCTTTGTTCTTAGAGCAACTAAAAAGTTCGAGTTAATTGGGTCGTCAAGAAGTCACTTCATTTCCTCAGAATAATGTCAGTCGGTAGTATTCGAGTAAAAATGAGTGAAAAAGTCCGGTCATGAAAGGCATTTAAACTGTTGGAGTGATTGCTCAATACTGTTTAAAAAAAAGACATTTTAATATCTATCGATCGATAGATTGATAGATATACATAGAGAGAGAGAGAGAGAGATAAATATGTGAGTGTGTGTTTTTAAATTTTAATGTTATTATGTGAGAACAATGAAAATTTGGATCTAATAGCACTAGTTCATGCTTTGTAATACAGCAGCTAATACAAAGAAGAGATGGCATCTGTAGTAGTTTAGCCTAATCTAATTTTAAACATATTGTTGTTGAGCTATGCTGGACCTTGAATAATATGTATATTACAATCACTGTATTTATCTTTCTTACATTTTTTATAATGTTATGAATTCTATATTTATTTTGTTATTTAAAGGTTTTTATTTACAATAAATCTTGTGGACAAGGAGGAAAAAAATGCAAAGAACTGTTGAGGGACCCATTTCCAAACAGTGAAGGACGAGGAAATCAGAATGAGGATCCAACTTCCATAAGTCAGCTGATCATTGTTTTTGTCATATTAATGTTTGAATTATGGTAATTTAGTTTTGATTGATATCAATAGGAAAATATGGAATGCAAGGCAAAAATTACACTTTAAAACAGTGAATTATAATATACTAGCACACCACACATATTAAACAATATTTAAATGGTAAAGTGTTTTCATTTATTATAGAGCACAGAAGATATAGAAGGATGTGATGTGCGAAACACCTCCAGAAAAGTCCAGGAGGAGGAAAAGGGCAACACGTTGGATAAATTACAGGTAAATCAATGTGTATTCTACTGTCTTTAACTTCAATGAAATCAAACAGTCATAACATCATGATCACTAGTTGCTGCTGTCATTCAGACACAGTTCGGAAACATGCTGCTTCATGTGTTTCTGTTTGATCCTCAGTGACTTTGACACAAAGGCCTCTGCTGTGATGATCACACCTCAATCAATCAATCAATCAATCTTTATTTATAAAGCACTTTTCATACAAAAACTGTAGCACAAAGTGCTTTACATGGTTAAAAGCAGCCCACCCCACCCTCCCACTCATTCTCCGCACTGTCATTAACAGAAACGGTCATGGATACACACATCCGAACCACTGAAAAGCTGCCTCTCCATGAGTATGTGTCCTGACTTTAGGGACAATCAAAAGGCCAGTACCAGAGGACCTCAGGGTCCGCGAGGGTTCATATGGTAAAAGCAAATCTGAGAGATAAGAAGGCCCAAGACCATTAAGACATTTAAAAACCAATAAAAGAACTTTAAAATCGATCCTGAAACACACGGGGAGCCAATGCAGCGATTCTAACACCGGTGTAATGTGGGCCCGCCCTCTGGTCTTCGTCAGCACACGAGCTGCAGAGTTTTGCAAAAGTTGCAAAGGTGAAATATTCTTTTTGTGGAGACCAGAGAGCAGGGCATTACAGTAATCAATGCGACTGGTAATAAAAGCATGCATCAGCATCTCCGTGTTGGCCCGAGAGAGAATAGGGCGGACTCTGGCTATATTTTTTAGATGATAAAATCCAATTTTGGTTACGTGTTTAATATGTGGGATAAAACCAAGCTCAGTGTCAAAAATAACACCCAAGTTTTTCACTTGTAGTGAAGGACATAGTGAAAATGCCTGTAATTTAGACAAGAGTTTCTCTCTCTGAGCCTCAGGACCGATGATTAAAACTTCAGTTTTGTCCTGGTTAAGCTGTAAAAAGTTTTCTGCCATCCAAGATTTTATATCTAGAATACAGTTAAAAAGGGCATCCATTGGTCTGGTGTCATCAGGAGACACGGAGATATACAGCTGAGTGTCATCAGCGTAACTGTGGAAGTTCACTCCATGCCTCCTGATGACGCCGCCAAGAGGGAGCATATACAAATTAAAAAGTACAGGGCCTAAAACCGACCCTTGAGGCACACCACATGTCATTTTATGGATCTTAGAGGAGCATGTATCCATACTCACCATAAAAGTTCTGTCTGAGAGATAGGAAGTGAACCAGTTGTGTACAGCACCAGAGAGGCCCACCATGTGTTTCAGTCTGTTTAAAAGTATAGCGTGGTCTACTGTATCAAAGGCTGCGCTTAGATCCAGTAGCACCAGGACTGAGAGCTTTTGGGAGTCCCAGTTACATCTAATATCATTTAAAACCTTTAGGAGAGCGGTCTCTGTGCTGTGGTTCACCCGAAATCCAGACTGAAATATTTCCAGGATCTGTCTATCATTCAGAAAATCATTAATCTGAATAAAAACAAGTTTTTCTAAAATGTTACTTAAAAATGGTAAGTTGGATACAAGTCTGTAGTTATTAAAATTATTGCAATCCAAATTGCTCTTCTTCAGAAGGGGCCTCACCACCGCCGTTTTAAAGGCAGCAGGGAAGACACCCTGTTGGGTCTAAACTCAGACCCCGCTGTATCCAGGACTTATTCCCATGAAAGAAAAACAAGGCAACAGTGTTCGATCGATTACTTGCGCAAGGGAGGCCTTTGGTCAAGAACCAGCTCTTGGAGCTCACGCTCCTAACCTGTCTCCAGCCCAAAGTCCTTCAAACAGCAGCTTCCCTCGCAGCTATTTATTGACAAACTGTTACAGTTCACACAATCGTTTACAACACGTACCTCCCCTCTTAACCCCCCTTGGTTACAAAGACGAGGCACTGTATGTATATGTGTGTGTGTGTGTGTGTGTGTGTGTGTGTGTGTGTGTGTGTCAGAGAGACCTCCTGCTGGGCAGGAAGCTTACATCAAACAGATCTTTCAGATAGGATGTATCTACAATAAAAGACTACAGCCCCTCACCCAAAAACTCAAGAATCTGGGGAGGGGGACTGTGGAACTGCTTTCATCCCACAGTTAAACAATGTAGGAATGGATGGTAAGCATAAAAATGACAAACATTAACAATTCACTCTAACACACCCAACTGAAGAGAGCAATTCATCATGTATAAAAGCTCAGCTTCAAAACATCCATAAAGTGTTTTAAAAAGTGGAGAGGGGATTGGATCTAAAAGACATGTGGTGGGTCTCACTGTGGAGAAAACTTTCTTAAGGTTCTCAGCATTAACCAGGACAAAGCTGTCCAGTGTCTCCTCAGGTACAATCGAGCCCTCAGATGTGTTTAAAATCATATCACGAGAAGATAAAATATCACATCTGATGGTGTTGATTTTTGCCCTGAAGTGGTCTGCAAACTGCTCACAGAGTGAGTCTGTGGGGTTCTTTGGGAGCTGTTAAAATCAGGGTTAAATAAGTGATCTATGGTGGAGAAGAGGACCTTGGGATTATTTTTGTTATTACTGATTATTTTGGCGAAGTATGAATTTCTTGAATTCCTGAGTGTATTATTGTAAATTTTAAGTTGCTCGCAAAGTATTTGATAGTTGATTTCATTTTTATTTTTCCTCCATCTCCTTTCTGCTGCCCTGCAATTTCTTTTGAGTTTTTTGACTTCTTCGTTTCTCCAGGGTGATACACGTTTTACGTTAATCTTTTTGGTGGTGAGTGGAGCAACGGAGTCAAGGCTTTTCTTCAGTTTGAGGTTAAAATGATTAAAAATAAAATCACAGGGTGCAGGTAGAATCACAGGGGGGCATTGGTCTAAAACCCTGGTAAAATTTGCAGCCACTTCAGAGGTTAGATAGCGCCTCCTCACAGTTCGCACCGAGGTCTCCCGCTGAATAAAACCGGTGATGTTAAAAAACACACAGTAGTGGTCAGAGACAGCTAAGTCAACAACAGAGGACACACTGGTGGACAGCCCATGGGTGATGACCAGGTCCAGAGTGTGTCCTCTGTTGTGAGTCGGCTGCGTGACGTGCTGGGTAAAATCCATACAGTGAAGAATGTTTAAGAATTCTTTTGATGCAGTCAGAAGGATTATCTATGTGCAGGTTAAAATCACCGGTTAGAATTATCATGTTATATTAGAATAGAATAGAATAGCCTTTATTGTCATTGTACAGGGTACAACGAAATTGGAGTGTTACTCCCTTGGTGCAAATGCAATAATAAATATAATAAATAAAAAATAGTAAGATATAAAAGGTACAATAAAACAAACATAAGTACTCAAACAAAAGTAAGTATGATATTTACAGGATAGCAGCATTAATATAATGACAGTATGAATAGCAGCATAATATAATGACAGTGACAGTATGGTATGGCTAAGCAGGTTCAATTGTTTTTGTGCTTATTTGCAATGGTGACAGCTCTGGGAAAGAAGCTATCCCTGAATCTGTTTGTTCTGGTTTTATGTGACCTGTACCGTCTGCCTGACGGTAATAGTTCAAACAGTTGATTGCTGGGGTGAGAATGGTCCTTGATGATATTGCCAGCTCTGCTGAGGTACCGAGAGTTTGCAATGACCTCCAGGCTGACCTCCAAACCTCCAAACCTCCAATGACCTCCAAACATACATTTTGAATGTATGTTTGTTAAAAATTCTGAGAATTCCTTGATAAAAGCAGCACTGTCTTTAGGTGGTCTATAAATTGTGACAGATAAAACTGGAGGGCTGCTAAAAACAATAGCGTGGAATTCGAAAGTGGTAAAATGATCAAATAAAATTTGTTTGGTGGTGAGTGTGTTGTTGGTTAAAGATGCAGTCCCACCACCTCTCTTACCACTTCTAATAGAAAAAGAGAAATTAAAATTTGGTGGGGAGGCCTCAGTGAGAACAACTGGTGCATCCGAACCCAGCCATGTTTCAGTTAAAAATAAACAGTCAAGTTTATTATCTAAAATTAAATCATTAATAATAAAAGACTTGTTCAACAGAGAGCGGACATTTAAAAGTGCCATACTAATTGAGACTGGTGGATTTTTGACAGTAGAGTTCAATGAAGTCTGAGATTTTTGAAGAGGCCGGAGGTTATTAATGTTTTTGGAGTTACTGGATTTATGATAATTGTGTTGCTCTCTGTTTGTGATTATGACGGGTATTGTGTTGACTGTGGGAGAGAGAGGTCCGAGTCCAGAGTTTTGTGTATTACTGTTAAAAGTGGAACAAATGTAGGAGCTGGGACCACGGGGACATCAGTCAGTGGCGGACAGATCAGCGGGTAGTGTCGGTTTGGGGTAATGACAGGGCCGTGTGCGGGAGTGCTGTATGCCAAATACCAAATTGGCGGACAGCAAACGGCGTCCCCAGGCGTTGAGGTGGAGTCCATCTGCCCCAAAAAGATGTCTCCTCTCCCAGAAGGCATCAAAATTGTTAATAAAACCCACACTGTGGGAGACACAGGCGGAGGAGAGCCAGGTGTTAAGGCTGAGCAGCCGGCTGAAACGGCCTATCCCTCTGCCGCAGGTGGGGGTGGGCCCGGAGATAAAAGCACTCACCTGCAACTGACCAAGGAGGCTGAAGAGTTGGAGGAAGTCCAGCTTCAGCAGCTCAAACATTTTCTATTTGAAAGCTTGTGTGTTGTAATCAAATTTAAATGTATACTTTGCTTTTTTTACAATTGTTCAATTAGGCATGTAAAAAATACTGTAATCTTACTGTAATTCTCTTTATGCTCCTGTGATTTAATTCATTTTATGCATGTTTATGAAAGTAAATAACGATGTTAACTATACATAACTGTACAGTAATTATAACTCATCTATGTGTTAAAACTGTGTTGTATACATCAGATAACCATGTTATGTGCCATAATACATTTTAGAATTAAAACATCATTAGTCTTTCACAGCTTTTAGGAAAACTTTGGTCATGAAAATCATGATATTGTACACTCCACACATGGCAACAGCTGCCCATAAAATACTTGATGTTAGTGAAATAATGAGCATTATTGTTAGTTATTGCTGTTGTAGAAGACCATTTATATCACTTAACATTTTGTTCTGTAAATGCAGTAACATATAAACACAGACTGTATATTGTCTAAACCTATGTTTGTATTATAGATGGAGAATAATTTAAGTTCTGCTAAAGACAAACATGTTCATGTGTGTTCTGTAAGTATTCTGTGTTCTTCCATGTAAAGTTGTAATTTTATTATTTTTATAAGGCTCATCAAGAAGAACCACCACACTCAGATGTTCCCACAGAGCCGACTGAAGCTGTCACTACACAGGTTTGAGATATACATACATACACAAACCCTTAATTATCATTTTAAAGAGGTTGCTAGTAAATATTTATTAAGGGAACCTTCTAAAAGAAAAACAAGCTTTCTTTTTATTTAAATACTTTGAAAGTAGTTCTCCCGGATGCTCCTCGAAGAAGCCTTGAGAACAACACCACCAATGGCCAAATTACATCCCTGAACAGTGACAATATATTTTGTTTTTAATCATTAGCTGTAGATATTAATATTGTATCTCTGTACTCATATTCTCATAACCTACAGATGATGATATGAATGAAAAAATGTAATTTTACGATTCATCACCCATTAAAAACTGTGGCCACTGATGTTTTTAATTTTGCATATCACAGTCAGTGAGCCATATTTCGCTTCATTGATTATTACTTCTTGGCAGTCGTTCCTATTTTTGATCCGATAATCTTGAAGGCCGGCCATCATACTGGTTCATATCAGGACTTATGTTCGTAGGTTCCTTTGTTCTTAGAGCAACTAAAAAGTTCGAGTTAATTGGGTCGTCAAGAAGTCACTTCATTTCCTCAGAATAATGTCAGTCGGTAGTATTCGAGTAAAAATGAGTGAAAAAGTCCGGTCATGAAAGGCATTTAAACTGTTGGAGTGATTGCTCAATACTGTTTAAAAAAAAGACATTTTAATATCTATCGATCGATAGATTGATAGATATACATAGAGAGAGAGAGAGAGAGATAAATATGTGAGTGTGTGTTTTTAAATTTTAATGTTATTATGTGAGAACAATGAAAATTTGGATCTAATAGCACTAGTTCATGCTTTGTAATACAGCAGCTAATACAAAGAAGAGATGGCATCTGTAGTAGTTTAGCCTAATCTAATTTTAAACATATTGTTGTTGAGCTATGCTGGACCTTGAATAATATGTATATTACAATCACTGTATTTATCTTTCTTACATTTTTTATAATGTTATGAATTCTATATTTATTTTGTTATTTAAAGGTTTTTATTTACAATAAATCTTGTGGACAAGGAGGAAAAAAATGCAAAGAACTGTTGAGGGACCCATTTCCAAACAGTGAAGGACGAGGAAATCAGAATGAGGATCCAACTTCCATAAGTCAGCTGATCATTGTTTTTGTCATATTAATGTTTGAATTATGGTAATTTAGTTTTGATTGATATCAATAGGAAAATATGGAATGCAAGGCAAAAATTACACTTTAAAACAGTGAATTATAATATACTAGCACACCACACATATTAAACAATATTTAAATGGTAAAGTGTTTTCATTTATTATAGAGCACAGAAGATATAGAAGGATGTGATGTGCGAAACACCTCCAGAAAAGTCCAGGAGGAGGAAAAGGGCAACACGTTGGATAAATTACAGGTAAATCAATGTGTATTCTACTGTCTTTAACTTCAATGAAATCAAACAGTCATAACATCATGATCACTAGTTGCTGCTGTCATTCAGACACAGTTCGGAAACATGCAGAGGATCACATGAGAAGAACATGTGAATTTTTATGTTTGAACTTTTTGTGCAAAACTCAGGCTTCTGTATTCTGTTCTGCTGAAAACTGTTTCTGTTCCCTTTAAACTATTCATCCTTTTAATAGCTTTTCCAAGCTAATTAATTATTGATCGTGGTAGGTTACACTGATGTCAAATTGAGTTATTAGTATTCACACATTAAATGTGAAAGTAACAATCTTGTGCACATAAAACAACTTTTCCATAAATACTTCACTTGTCCTATCAATGTATTAGGTCTCTATAATGGTATAACACATAGTCATTTATATGTCTTGATGAACTGTCAATCATCCTTTTTATGTCAGTCTGAAAAACTTGGTTCATCTGGACGTTTTCAGTGGGAGAAACGTTTCGTCATCATCCAGGTGACTTCTTCAGTCTCAGCTGACTGCAGGTTTCCCCCAAATTATAAAGAGTACATTATCATCATCACTGAAACCAGCCAACTGAAGTAATGATGGGTTGTGGGGTGAATTGCTTCATCATAATTATGCAAATTGGTATGACCATTGATGAAGAAGGACTCATCAAAGACCACTAATAAATGCCCATGAGTCAGTATGCAAATGTACGTTTTGTAAGATGCGGGAAATCTGGAGTTATTTGTCTACTTTTTTGACAATGTCACAAGAATTTCTTACTCTTGTGCCACAAATACAAATACACTGTTTATTTTGCCCATAGGTCAGTGCACTGTGGAAAAGACAGGAAACTGTTGTTGCTGTGATTCCATCACAAATAAAAGGAACAACTTTATAGTTCACCACAGCTGAAATCACTGGAACCTCATCGATGGTTAACAGGCCAGGTACCTGGAAAAGACTACAAAATAAATGAAGCTGTATTTTAATTACTGAGTTACAGTAATCCTTTCAAACCCCAAATTTAATTTCCTGCTGTTTGTTTTGCTTTATTGCTATTCATAGAGCAAAAACATCACTGATCCTAATGCTGTTCCCATATCAACAACACATTTTATCTTCCACGTTAGACAGATGCAATGTTTTTATAGACACAGCTATTGTTCATACATGCTTTAGTCTTAAATGGATTTGTTACTGTGCTGATGCACTTGAATCTTAAAAGGTTTTATACTGTTGTCAGTCACAACTCCAGATCGCTAACTTTCATGAGTAATGACCAGCATTGCTTTAATTTTTTTTTAAAAATAGCCGTAAAAAATTAAAAAAATATTTATCAAAGATAAAAAAAGTGAAATTGTCAAAGACGAACTTTCAGTCTTGAGTCACATTTTGTATCCAAATTTTCCATGAAAACACAACTCAAGGATTTAAGAATGTTCTGTGATGGTAACTGTGGAAGTTATTGGACTATATTGTTTTTGAAATCTGTTTTTATGAAAATGTGAAACGTTTATGAGCACAAAATGTGGCTTCAGTTTGCTGTTCTTGGCTGACAGGAGTCACCCACAGTGTGGTCTTCGGTTGATAGAAACCTTCTGCCTCCAGATCTGCTTTGTTGTATTTTCATCATTTGTCTTCTGTGTACTTTGGTTTCATATAGTGGTTATTTGAGTTACTGTTATTATCCTGTTAGCTCGATATATTCTTTCCTTTTGTAACGTTTGACATCAACCAGCTATATTCTCATAGAGAAAATCACACAGAAAATCAGGCAATCAATGAAAATGAAAACAGTGTGTTTGAGTGCTTTAGAGAGTAAAATTCTTACATTGATAGCACTACATTATTAATTAATCATGGATTACATATTTTCAAAAATGTAACATAATTAGCAGTTTAAGTTGACCTCTCTTCATTATTCAGTGTTTCTTTACAAGATTATAGAGCGTGCCCTGCATGATGTTGGCTGCAAGTTGGATTTGGGCAGTAAGGTATACATACTGAACCACTACACTGCCGGTGTCATCCTGACGGGAAAAGAGAAATGATGAGGAGGCACTGTTTGTCAAAGCTAATAAATACATATACATATTGCAATATAAATATATTTGTATTTTACATTGTATTAATGCTAAAACAAATACAATATTATGGAAAAATGAGGGTTTTGTTTTTCAAATTATGTCCTGTAAGTGTCATAAAATTTCATCCCTGGAAACATTTTTTACTTTCTGAGACATCTGGATTCATCAAACCCAGATTTGTGGTGTCTGTGATGTCCCACTATGAAGTCCTGCACCTCAAATACCAGTATACTGGAATACTAATGGTTTCCTATCAGTTTCCATTAAAAACTGAAATTTAAGGTATTCGACTGTAGTAAATCGTGTGTGGACAAATAAGATAATAGCAAATGGAATCTGTAAATCAGCTTGACTTATTATAACAGGGATTGATGTAATAATATCTTTATAACTGCTTTTCCTGGGCTCATTTTAAAAATCAGCTGTAATAACTGATCAAACACGTTATAGTCAAACCTCTCAAGCATGATAAAAGACATATTTTTATCTGTAATTACTGGCCAGAGAATTAATTATATGATCTTTTCGGTTACAGTACCTAAGTAAAGCAGACAGCTGTCTTTACCTTGTTGATCCAGCAACACAAGAGAGCTTGAAGAATCCAAAGTGGCAGCACAAAAATCCAGGTAAATTCTATTTTTCAAAAATTAAAGTGAATATATTATCATTTACTTTTATAGTGCTGCAGTGTTTTCCACATTTGTAGGCCGGGCCTTATCGGTGGGCTGGGATGGTAATGTGCCTCAGTAATTACATTTTAGCATGAAAAAGTACAAGTTGGTTGTTAGTTTATTATTTGACTTAATATTGTGTTAAATGACAGTATTAAGTAAACTGTATGTGTCCCAATGGTAGATCCAGGGTCAGTCATTGGCCTGAAGAACTTGCTTTAGCAGTTTAGATCCAGCAGCTTATGTTTGTAATGTGTTGGTTGATTTTTGTTTTTTCTTTCATTATTTATGACTTTCCCTGTTTTTTCAGTTGAATTAAACTTTTTTATTCTGTGTGTTTTTGGTGGTGCAGCCCTATTGGCTCTGGGACTGTGTAAATTATAGTGAATTGTGATTACTACAGACGCTTTAATACAGTACTCAGAGCCAGTGCTGTTGTAGTTTTTATCTAAGTGATATCTCTCGACCATCTTTGTTTCCCATAAATAAAGAATGTGGCATTAAATTAAGCCACATGTTATTCCAAAATGTTTTAGAGTATTTTTCAAATTCTGTGTGCTGACATTGAACATTCAAAATAAGGTAATGACCTGCCTGCCTGCCAGCGTGCCGAGCGGGTTCATTTTGTGTTCTAGTTCAGAACAGTTTTCTGTTTGCCGTCCAGCATTAAAGCTGTACTTAAGTTCACCTTTTGTTTCCGTCAGTCTGCATTTTAGGTCCTTTTCCTGCCTGCACACGGCCCTCACATGACAGTATGACCCTTGCACAGGGAGTTCTTCAACATGAGGCGTACTGCAGTCAACAAGACTGACTGGGTGGGTATCAAGGTAAAAGCAGGAGTTTTGAAACACCCAGTACAGAAGGACACAAATAGCTGCGATGTGATTGTCATCTTGGTAAAGTAACAAAGACAAATAATGTTTGTGCTGATGGTGCATTATAAAATTGAGTCTGCTATAGAAAAGCAATATGACTAAATTATTTTTGAATATTTTGCTATTTCCATAGATGGCAAAGGCGTTCATGGAGTCCCTACCAGACATGACATTTGAAACAACAATTAAAGCAATGGTACAGCAGCGTGAAGCAACTGCTTTACATATACTGGGAGCCTCAGGTTTGTGTTATAGCACAAAGAAATCACTTGTATCTAAATATTCATTGTCAATCACTAATTTTACTATATTTGTAACAGTGTTGGAGGCAGAAAACAATTGTGCCATGTGTTCAACTCCAAAACCACCTTTTCCAGGGCCTTCAATCACCAAATGGGTGAGACAGATTTGTAATTGGGGATATTATTTAACAAAATCTATTGTGTATAGTTGCTTTTGTTATTTGGTTTTTGTTTTGAGGAAGAGGGGAAATATAGCCTTAACTTGCATGTAATTGTTTTTGGCTTGGTGTGTTAGTTATTTTGAATATTTGATAAGGAAAAAATATGCAAACATACTAATGGCAGATTAATAAAGATATTCATGTTAAATCACGTGATTAAAGAATTTATTTTATTTCTGGTTTGTTGAACATTCCCAGATCCAGTGTGACAGCTGTTCAAGGTGGTTTCACACACAGTGGCTGCAGATGAACACTGAGCTGTTTCAGAAGGCAGAGGCTGCAGAATGGGAGCGCGCTCTCTGTGGAAAATAAATACTCGGATTTAGTTTGTAAAATGTATATAAGGTTGAATAATGTCATGTAAACTCTTATTTGTACTGATAGAAACTAAGGAACAGATGTAAATTGTTCTTATACATTTTGTATGTGTACATATGCAGGTTATGTATTTCAGAAATGTAAGTAGAGCTCGTTCGTTTAGATTTTGTTTTGCATTCTTTTTCATTTTAATACCTTTTGTAGAAAAATGACACTAAATTTAGAAAATAATGTGATTCTGGCAGTTTGGGTTTGTGACCCTTTTTGCATTGGTTTTGGTATTTGTTGATTCAGATTACTATTGATCAATGTATGTAATTCTTGTTTTTGCTGTTATTAGTTAGTAGTTTTAATTTGGCGATACTTTGTTACGTTCTTCTAATTCTCCCTGACAGCTCATAGTTGCTCAGTCTTTACTGCTTTGTTTACATGGATCCTTTCGTGTCACCATTACGTTCCAATCACCCTTGTTTGTTAGTGTGAGGTATACGTTCGTCATGTTTCCTGTTTGAAGAGTCTGTTTCCTTTCTCATGTTCAAGTCTTGGGTGTACCCCTTCATATTTTATCTCATACTGCTGGTCGCCATCATGTTCAGGTCTGTAGTAGTGTTGTCATAGTCACAGTAATATTCATAGCAGTCGTAGTTTAGTCTCGCCCATTTCAGGATTAATTACAGTTATTGTATGTTCAAGTTTCTTCCATCAGCCACAATAAAGGGCTCTCTTTGAGTTCATCACAGTTTTGTTGTCCTCTGTGTCCTGCTTTTAGTCTGCTTTTAAATTACATCATCTCACCCGCTGTATAGTAAGTAAAACATATTCCATTCTAAACCTTGCGTTAATCTTTAAGAACATATTTTTAAAAGTTGAAACAAATTGAAATATTTTTTCAGAAGACTATTTGTAGTGGATTCATCTTATAAATGAAGTAGAGTTTCTGAGCAAATATTGATGTCTATGTTGTTGTTTGACCTCAATTACTCAGGATGATTATTAATGAATTTTTGAAATTGACATAATTGTAGTGTACTGGCTGTATTGAACTGAATACAGGTTTCCTGTACGTGTGTGCGGGTGTAGGCTTTCAATCGGGATACAAAGCGAAAAGGCGCTACCGTAAAGACTTGTGTAACAGCACAAGGAAATTTATGCGGCGGATAAGAAGCGGCTGGCTTGACCGCGGCTCACAAATGACGGCTCACTTTACCGCGGTGGATTTGGTTGTTTAGGAAGAGGGAAAAGTTTTGGGAGTGACGGTAACGGCAGCGAGACAGAGTGAGAGAGAGACAGAAAGAGACAGAGAGGGAGAGAGAGTTTTTAGATGTGGGAGATTTGTGTCGTTTAGTGTGTTGTGTTGTGTTGTGTAGCTGTTCTGGTGTGTAGTCGTTTTGTTTTGTGTGTCAGTGAGGGCACTAATAAATGTCACAGAGGCACATTTGTAAACACTGTCACTAAGTAGCAGTGTTGGGTAAGTTACTTTAAATTAGTAACTTAGTTACATTACTAGTTACTTCTCTAAAAAAGTAACTCAGTTACTTCAAGTTACTCGTTACTTTCAAAGTAACTAGTTACTAGGGAAAGTAACTTTGGTTTTACTCAGAATTCTCTTGTTAATGTGTTGCTTCCGTAACTGGATACCCAGCAAGATTGTCAGTCTTCTAGCTTGCTTACTTGCCACAAGTGCACTGTGCCACCTACCAATAGAAAGGAAAAGATAATGTGCACATTTCCACGAGAGAAATCCCACGCCTGGACCGTCATTGACATGATTCTAGCCTGCTTTTTACATCCAACACAAAAACTGCAGTCGTGGTGCTTTTGATTGTACTCAGAACTTGGAAATTCTGCCTTCTGAATAGGAAGATGTAGGTAACACCAGACTGCAGATGAGCTGCATACAGAGCTGGACTGGGACAAAACAATTGTCCCGGGCATTTTGACTAGAGACCGGCCCACCATTATAGGAAAAATCATAAAGCCTTTGAATGAAAATAAACACTGTTGTGACAGTGATGTACACTGTTCTGATGGTATATATGTGTCAATCTATCAATTGTTTGTTGTAAGACTCAGATAATTATTTTTTTAAAAGCTAGACATTTTAAATGAGAATAAGAAAGTATTTCCTTGTCCCCCCCGTTTCCCTGTTAATGCCCTACCTGCCCCCTGGCAACACTTTGCTAGACCCGCCCCTGCACAGTTACCAGCTGTCAGCTACGTAGAAAAGGATCCTGGTGTTATTTGTCTCTCAGAAACAGTTCATAACTTCCCTTCAACTCATTCATGTCACCTAAAAGGTAAACCTGTTTCTCCATCACCTGTTCAGCTCTGATGATTCAGTAAGGACATCTCCTGGTTTCATCTGCATGTTTCCCTCTCACCAGATAACCAAACCGATATCATGACCAGCAGCTTTACAGCTGTGGCTCCAGCAAACATCAGCTGATACTAGAAATTAATATTAAATAAATTCTAACAACAGCTGATCAAGCTTAAACGTGCTGCTGTTGTTTAACGCGACCTCCGCTGGTTTCCTCTTTCTGGCGCAAAGTGGGCGATAAACAAACAAGAGAGAAAAGCCGATCAGCTGATCATTGATCAGTTTCATGATTGAAGTAGAAACAGGAGAGGAGAGAATGAGAGAAGAAGAGGCAGCTGTGCAGCTTCAGCTTTGTGTCTTTTTCATTGTAGCTGAAGTCCGGGACAAACTGTGTTCCTTTTCACCTCAGTACAAAACGCGTAATATTTTCTCTGAATACCAGACGATTCTGTTTTTTAGGGGATGGTTGGCAACTCTAATAATTAACCATATGAACAAAATAAAGTTCAACATCGGTAACATCATAGCACCCACCCAGCTGTATACAGTAGAAACTCCGTCATGCTAGCTAGCACGCAGTACGAAAATGTCAGCATACCGAAAATAAACTCCACCTAAACTTGGTTTATATCTGACCCAGACAGACTGCAGGTCATAACTTCTTACCTGAAGTTCAGTTCACCTGAGACGCGGACCGGCGGCCGCTTCGGGTCTCTCCTCTTGCCTCCCTTTTCCTTCATCCACCTGCTGGCTTCCACCACTTGCTAATGTTATTGAATCTGTGGAAGCTCCGCGATATCCACCACACGAAGTAACGAGTAACGAGCCTATCTAAATCCCAGTAACGAGTAACGCGTTCCTGGTTTTGGCATAATAACTAGTTACCATGCTCGTTACCACAATAATAATGTAGTTACTGTAACGCGTTACTTAATAACGCGTTAGTCCCAACACTGCTAAGTAGTGTAAAGAGTAGAAAGATATTTTACGGCTATTTTTGCTGCTATTTTTTATAATCATCATTACCATTTCATTCTTAATAGTGATATTGCATTCAGATGTTCAAACATACTGGTATCATATTAGCCTTTATTACAGGTTCAGTGAGAACCACTTTAACCTCTTCAGCCCCAAGGGGGTTTCTGAGCTTCCTGCTCGAAAATGCAATGCCTAAATTAAATTGATTATTTCTCTGCAATTACAAACTCTGTCCTTACAATCTTGGTATCAAAATGAAGCTAACACTTGGGACATTTAATCAGAGGTGTAAATATTAAAGCGGATATTACTGTGTCAAAGTTACTGAGACTGGAACACAGAAAAAGGAAGTAGATTTTATTCTCGCCTAATTTTTTTCTTCTTTTGCGGCTAATTCGGTGAATTTTGGTCCGATCGTGGTCAAACTTTGTGTGTTTACGCAGTGATAGCCCTGGAAGCTAGCCAGCCTATTTATAACCGGTTACATGAAGTCTGAAGAATTTCTGGTTCTCGTTTGCGTGTTTAGCAGACTTCTGCGCATTACGTAACTGCTCGTTTAATCGCGGCTTGTTTTCGGTGTGTTTGGTGGTTGTAGAAATGGTTTATATGACGTTTTAGCTGAGATTCTGAGGTTTCTGTGGATACCACACATGTCTGGAGTTATATTTCTCAACTGGCGTTATAACCGATTAAACGTGATCTCCTCCCTTTTGCCCCCGGTACCGGGGGCGTGGGGCTTAAGAGGTTTTAAACTGTAGAGTTGAATCTATAACCCGAAATGCTTTTGAATCTATCATCTTAAATGTTTATATGCAGACTGTATTGTAAAAGAAAGGCCCTAACGTTGAGTATACTTTGTGCCAAAATAAGACAGGAAACGCCATGCTTTGCAAAAGTGAAACCGAAAGCAGAGTCTGAGTGCAAGTATTTTGAGTAGGTTATTCTTTATTATCTTTTATTCATCTATATCTTTGGATTAAGCTTTTAGTAGAGGCTTTTGATTAAAACATTTATTCAGTAGATTACATATATAGTTCCAGTTAGGTTATTATATGTAAGGATGAGCCTCTGTTCTGGTGAAAGGTCAGAAGTGCAATGGGTGAGATGAGAGAGCATTTAAGGACGAGACACACATACACACACATATTAGATAGACCCATAGAGGTGAAAGTTTAATCATGTTTTGCTTGCAACTGCAAAATTGTGCCTGCATGAGTGACAGTTTGTGCAGAACGTGTGCCTGATGTTCTAGAAGATAAGCCCGGGCAGGATGGTGACAGGAAGCACCTGGCGTCGAGGGAATGTTCTTTTAAACTATGTTAAAAGTCATTGTGGTTTTGAGTTGACATATCCATGTAATTTACGCAGGAGGGGGCGTTCTAATACCCCGATGCATAAAACTGTGTTCTGAAGTTTTGGAGATTGAGATCTGGATGCCGTCTGGGTACAGATCTCCACACGCTGCGTGTGCTTCATTAAAATTCGTTGACTCCAACTGACTGGGTCAGTGTGTTATTCCCATCTCCACCATCTCTCTCTCCTCAAAATGAACCTTAACAGTAGAAAACCAGCGCAGTGATACACCTGCTGCTGTCAGGCCTGCAGGTTTGTCCCTGTGCTCTTCTGTCTTTGGTGGACAAACTTTTTTTTACTGGCACATCATTTGTGGGGCATCTTATTGCGACACCTGATTGTTCTCTCATTTTAGGTTTAGTAATATTTTTAAATGGTTGTACAAAATGAAAAAAACAGCAGATAAATAGTTGTATATGTTTACAAAATGTACAATTTATATTTGCATTTCAAGTTATAAACATTTACTCAACATGTTTGTGTTTTTTTTTTTACAGTAAAAATACTACTAGGATTTTAAGTTCTTTGTGTGATTTCAGATCAGTAATAGTACTATTAATAGTAATAGTAGTACTAATGCAGTATGTCAGTGAAAAAACAACTAAATTCAGTTGAGCTGAAAAGAATGAAACCAAACAAGGCAAAGGGGGAAAAAATAAAATGAAACAATCTGAGGGTGAAATACAAACGTAAACTCAAAATTAGTCAAAAATGGCCGTTTGTATTTCAGACCTCAGTGGGTTAATCCAACAAATCATGAAAAATTAGGTTTAAATTTTTGTTCATGACAGTGCAGATTTCTGACATTTTGTGTAATTTAAGTTGTAACAATGTGATTGTTTTCTAACAAAAAACAGTGAAACTTAAGTTAGACTTGTGTTTGTAAATGAACCGCCCCATGTTGTGTAGCTTTCTGGAGTTTATACTTATTGGGCTACATATTTATTTATTATACAGGCTATACAGTACATAACATCAAAACTCACATGTTTTATGTAACTAAAGTGTGTAATTATGTGGCTACAGACAATAATTAAGTTATAGACTATATTTATATGAAAAACGTGTATACTTACTGCATTTGAAATATTTTAAACATATGTAACCACCTGCGTATGTGTTTGGGGGAAAAAAGGCTTTGATTTTGCCACCCTAAGAAAATTTCTCTAGATCCGCCCCTGACCCGAGGCGGCCGCCGGTCCGAGTGTCAGGTGAACTGAACTTCAGGTAAGAAGTTATGACCTGCAGTCTATCTGGGTCAGATATAAACCAAGTTTAGGTGGAGTTTATTTTCCTTGTGCTGACTTTTTACAGTCAGTTACAATAACTCGTACTGCGTGCTAGCTAGCATGATGGAGTTTCTATACAGCTGGGTGGGTGCTGTGATGTTACTGATAGTGAACTTTATTTTATTCATAATGTTAGTTAGTAGAGTTTCCAACCGTTCCCTAAAAAACGGAATCGTCTCGTATTCAGAGAAAATATTACGCGTTTCGTACTGAGGTGAGAAGGAACAGTTTGTCCCGGACTTCAGCTTCAATGAAAAAGACACAAAGCTGGAGTTATTCTGTGTCTTTGCTGCACAGCTGCATCTTCCCCTCTCATTCTCTCCTCTCCTGTTCCTACTTCAATCATGAAACTGATCAATGATCAGCTGATCGGCTTTTCTCTCTTGTTTGTTTATCGCCCACTTTGCGCCAGAAAGAGGAAACCAGCGGATGTCGCGTTAAACAACAGCAGCACGTTTAAGCTTGATCAGCTGTTGTTAGAATGTATTTAATATTACTTTCTAGTATCAGCTGATGTTTGCTGGAGCCACAGCTGTAAAGCTGCTGGTCATGATGTCGGTTTGGATATGTGGTGAGCAGAGATGGGCAGTAACGCGTTACTTGTAACGCGTTACTGTAATCTGATTACTTTTTTCAAGTAACGAGTAATGTAAGGGATTACTATTGCAAAAACGGTAATTAGATTACCGTTACTTTCCCGTAGGAACACTGCGTTACTAAAACCGTGATTTTTTTGCGAGAGTGTCTCATGACAGTGACATAAGCGAGTGCGACATTCATGACAACAGCTGTGTGCAGATCAACAGTGGATCATATATGGCAGGGGTGGGCAATTCCAGGCCCCGAGGGCCGGTGTCCTGCAGGTTTTAGATCTCACCTTGGGTCAACACACCTGAATCACATGATTAGTTCATCACCAGGCCTCTGGAGAACTTCAGGACATGTTGAGGAGCTAATTTAGCCATTTAAATCAGCTGTGTTGGTTCAAGGACACATCTAAAACCTGCAGGGACACCGGCCCTCGGGGCCTGGAATTGCCCACCCTTGATATATGGAGTGCAGGAGAGAGTATGAGCGTGCAGCGTTTAAAGCGTGGAAGTACTGACCTTATTTTGAGTTTGATTCCATAAAAAGTGACAAAAACATTACCGTCCGTTGTGCGTGGGAAGAAAACTTCTTTTTACAGCAAAAAAACCCCCTAAACTTCCAAGCAAGCAGCGAGTGCGCTACGACGTAATGGGAAATTCACAGAGAAACTCGCGGATTCTTCCACTGACCGCTGCGGCACACCTGCACCAGGGTAAACCTCCACCTAACCCAGTCCTGCTTTACAGGTGAAAATAGAGCAACAGCACCGCTAGTCTTTGATTTTATTTATTTTCTGCTGTGTTTTACATGCATCTATTTGAAAGAGTGAGTGTAAACACAAAAACATATTTTATTTTATGTGCTGGAATGTGCAGAAAATAGGTTTAAATGTTAAACAAATTTCTTCCAGTCAGAGAATGTTGCATATAATTTAGTTTTTGCTTGATGCATAAAGTTAAAAGATTTAACGTTTTAAAAAGAGACGTTTCCATTTGATTACATTTTGTATGATGGATTATGCAGAAAAAGTAGAATTGGACTGAAAGATCTATCGCTTTATCACCTATGCAGGTTGTAAATCGTGTTTTTAAAAAGTAACTAAGTAACTAAGTAATTAATTACTTTTGAAAATAAGTAATCAGTAAAGTAACAGGATTACTTTTTTGGGGAAGTAATCAGTAATTAGTAACTGATTACTTTTTTCAAGTAACTTGACCAACACTGGTGGTGAGAGGCATTAACAGGGAGAGGGGGGCACAAAGAAACACTTTTCTTTCTTATTCTCATTTAACATGTCTCGCTTTTAAAAAATAATTATCTGAATCTTACAACAAACGATTGATAGATTGATACATATATACCATCAAGACAGTGAACATCACTGTCACAACAGCGTTTGTTTTCATTCAAAGGCTTTATGATGTTTCCTATAATGGTGGGCCGGTCCAGCCCTGTATGCAGCTCATCTGCAGTCTGCTGTTACCTACATCTTCCTATTCAGAAGGCAGAATTTCAGAGTTCTGAGTACAACCAAAGCACCACGACTGCAGTTTTTGTGTTGGATGTAAAAGGCGCACATGACGCTGTGACGTAGGCTAGAATCATGGCGGCTGTCGACGACGGTCCAGGCGTGGGATTTCTCTCGTGGAAATGTGCACATTATCTTTTCCTTTCTGTTGGTAGGTGGCTCAGTGCACTGTGGCAAGTAAGCAAGCTAGAAGACTCTGGCTGGGTATCCAGTTACAGAAGCAACACATTAACAAGAGAAGTCTGAGTAAAACCACAGTTACTTTCCCTAGTAACTAGTTACTTTGAAAGTAACGAGTAACTTGAAGTAACTGAGTTACTTGTGATAGAAGTAACTAGTAATGTAACTAAGTTACTAATTTAAAGTAACTTACCCAACACTGGTGCTCAGTGTCTGATCTCAGGCTGGTTCTGCTTGGGAAGACTGGAGAAGGAAAGAGTTCCAGTGGAAACAGCATCCTGGGAAGAGATGCCTTCAGAGAAATCTCCAGTCACTCATCAGGTAAGAGACACACACAGAGTTTTTAATGCGGAGCAGCAGTAGGAATTCCTTACCTGTTATTTGTTTTAGCGAGGACTCTGTAGGTGTGTAAAACGGGACACCATTTCTGTGCAGTTCATATCTGATCTAAATTAAGATGAGGTGATATATGTTTTCTCCTCTTCAGTGGCTGCTGAATGCTCCAAGCAGCAGGAAAGGGTGTTTAAGAAGATGGTCTCTGTGGTCGACACTCCCGGCCTCTTTGACACGTTCCTGCCTGAAGACGTTGTGAAGAGGGAGATCTCCAAATGCATCAACATGTCGGCCCCGGGGCCCCACGCCATCCTGCTGGTCATCAAGGTTGGACGCTTCACAGCAGAGGAAAGAGACGCCGTGAAGAAGGTGGAGGAGATCTTTGGAGAGGGTGCCTGGAGGTACTCCATCATCCTCTTCACTCACGGAGATGTAGTTGAGTCAGACTTGGATGAGACCTTGGAGGAGGCAGGAGCTGAGCTGCAGGAGGTCCTGCAGAAGGCTGGAAACAGATACCACGTCTTCAACAACCTCAAAACCAACGACCGCCGCCAAGTCCTGAATCTGCTGGAGAAGGTGGATAAGATGGTGGCCGACGACGGAGGAGAGTTTTACTCCAACTACACCTACCTGGAAGTTGAAGAAATGCTAAAGAGGAGAGAGTCGGAGCTCAGAGAGTTCTTCAAGAAGAAGCTGATGGAGGCTCAGGAGGAGAAACAGCAGGTGGAGGAACGGATGAGGTCTGAGCTGGAGGAGTTGAGGCGGTATTACCACATGTTAGAGAGCGGAGTCGGTCAGGTCGTGGAGCAGGTGGCCAAAGACGACTCCTTAGATGAAATCCTCACCAATTTCCACCACACCCTGAAACTGAACGGAGCTGTTTCTGACTCTTGTACAGAGCTGGCACCATCAGTTATGTAGCTCTGTTCTTCACATGGACCAACATATGGAACAGACTCTTTACAACTACATGCATGTATTTATTACTACGTTTCTGCAGCAATTTATGTGATTTTACCAGGATCATTTTCTGTAAGCTCGGTGTACTTTATGTTTCTAGAGTTTCACACTGAAAGTTCTCACAGAGTGATGGACTTTCTTTCTGATCACAGTCAAAGAGCTAAAGTGCTCCACCTGAAGCAGTTCAGATTCTGAGCAAACTAAAGAATTAGAAGCTCCATCAACTTTTAGAAGTCATGGATTTTCTCTACTGCAGCTGAAGGCGGATGTTTTCCCAGTGAATTGGTGAGATCTTCAGCATTCATGAGCTGGAAATTTGTCCTGGAACGGCTGATGTGTTTGCAGCACCTGAATGAAACACAGGTTAACTGCAGTTCTGAATGTTGTTTCAAACTCTGATTCTGCCTTTAAATTAACTACAAAAACATGTTTTTAGTCCAAAGATCAGCAGTTATGCTAATGTGCCTTAGTAGCTACCATCAATTACACAAGTCAAAATCAGTAATAACAAAGTTTATAGAGGTTTAAAGAACCAGCCGGACATTATGACAGGATGCTGTTTACCCTGTTCACAAACTTTAGGTGGTTAACATTTTTATCCTTATGTTGGACGTGGAAAAAAACCTTCTCTTTCTCACCTGCTGAATCATCAAAGAAGTGAAGAGCGCCACCTGCTGTCCAGTCTGTGCCACGCAGTCAGGGTCGTTACATGAAGCGAGTGAGATAATAACCACACAACCCTGTAACCACCTATCTGACAAAGCTGTTGTCTGTAAAAGTAACGTTAAACTAAATGTTAGAGCAAATGAAACCTGAAAGCAGCTGAGGAATGCTGTGACTGTTATACTGCCCCCATCTGGTCAGGCTGAACTACAACACTATTCTCTGTAATCTTCATCGAGCAGGCTGTTCAAAAACAAGAGTCATGAAGTGTTTAATAGTCCTCAGATTTGTGATTGCTGGTTATTAAACAGTTTCCTGAAAAAAAGGCAACAAGGTTATTGATTATTGATTGCATAGCCCACTGTTGCCAGGAAGAAGGATCATATGAGGACAAACAGCAGAGCCAAAGGAAAGAGATGATCTCTCACTCATGGCTCTACTCCACTTTCACACCACCAGGGGGTGCTGTAAGCAGCCTGTTCTACAGGGGCTTGGTCTACAGGGGAAAGTAGCTGTGGCCCAAGCCCTGGCTCCACACATCAGGATCCAAAACCAAGACTGAACAGTCACCATCACCTGTAGAATGTCACAGCCTGGTGTCAACACATGTAATGGAGACATTTCATTGGCCACACCCACATCAACAGGCACAGTAACAGAACTAATGGTTTGGAAAAGACAAGTGGTGGTGACAGTGGACTCATCTCTGTGCTTGTCCTGCTAGACCTCAGTGCAGTAGAAAGAAAGTGGTGGATCTATGTTTCTGAGTGTGGGGCCATCAAGAGGCCACAGTATTCATAGAGGGGCCAAGTAGTACTCCAACAGCACGTACAACGCTCCTTCTAACTGCTGTTTCCTTCTTATTTCTTTGTATACATGCAGCTCACACTCGACTGTGACTCCTGACTGTGTTTATGGGCCAAATGTTTTGTTCTTTACATCGTCTTTCTTCTATATAATTGTTAAACATTTAATAAATATGTCTACAAAAAAGATTTTTAAAAATCAGACATTTCACACAGACACCCAGATGATTTCTGACCTGATGCAGGAGGCTGAAGGTGCTCTTGACCAGCTTCTTCTTCTCTCCCTGCTCACTGTCAGCAGCTGGCAGGCTCAGGTCCTGCCTGAGACTCTTCATCTATCAGTGCCAAAGAATAAATATCAACGCACAACATGCACATTACAAAACAAGTACATGAATTACATTTATTAGTGAAGTGCTGACGTTCTTTCCTAAACTTTGGGCCTTAATTAACATTACTGTTAACTAATGTTTGCTTTGCTTCTTAACCAGTGAAGCACCGAGGGGCTTTCTGAGGTTCCTGCTCGTAAATGCCCAAAATGAGTCGAGTATTTCTCTGCAACTACAAACTCTGTTTTCATCAGAGGTGTAAATATTACAGCACTGTGTCAGAGTCACTGAGGCTGGAACACAGAAAAAGGAAGTAGATGTATTTATTTTTAGATTTTATTGCCTGGAACCACTTTACAAATATGCTTTGGGTCACAATTAACTCCAGAAAACCAGGAATCCACATATGAACATTATCTGTGCAAAGATTTATGCTTCTGAAGGTAAACAGTGAAACCTTACAGCACTAAATGCACAGATAGCCAGGCGTTTCACATTTTGGTACCATCTGCCAGTTTTAGTTTCTTAGGTATTGAAGAGCAGAAATGATTTAATTTTATTTACATGCTTAAAAATGTTTGCTTTTGAATGTTATTTGAAGAATTACCCACTCAGGCACTGTGGGCCTGTTTCCCTTTGCATAACCGAGTGTTGGAAACGCGCCTTTTCTCTTTAAACTCTGAGGGGCTGTAACTTTGGCTTCTATTGGCAGATTTGCATGATTGACCCTCTTTTTAAAATAATTTTAGCCAAGAGAATCAAGTTAACATCACTGTTTTTACGTCAGGTCCACCAATCAGAAGTTGCAGAGCAAAAAATACACGTAACCATAAATTTACAACACTCACCCTGGTCCAATCAAATGTCTGTAGCCGGGCAAAATTTGTGATTTTCGACGTGAAACGGCTCTGAGGCATTGTGGGAGATCGAGTGAGGAAGGGAAAGTTCTGGAGTCCCGACTGGATGTTCACATGTTGGAAGGAGTAAATTTTACGTTATATTTTATTGAACGCTGTGCATATTTGTGGTCTGCTGTTTCAGCTGGTTCGATGAATTTTGGTCGGAGCGTGATGAAACTCACAGTTTTGGAATCTGTCAGATCTCAGCTTTTAAACAATGTTTTGCTAGCTGCAGTTTTGCACTAACGAGGCTGCGTTGTGTTTGTTGTGAAATGACGTAACGGCTCCTAACTGTTTGTTGTTCTTGCTGTATTTGGTGGTTGCAGAAATGGTTTAAAGGAGCTTTTAGCTGAGATTCAGTTATTTTTAGGTAGCACACACGCCGGGACTTATATTACAAAGCTCGTGTTACAGTCGATTAAACTGGATCTCTGCACCGATACTGGGAGCACTGGGGCTCATTTAATGTTTGTCAGACTTCAGCTACATGACAGCTGTGGGTAAATACAGATTTATGACATACCAACAAACTTCTCAAAATGTCGACTCTAACCAGTTGTAGAAAAGCTTTCATTGCAGGAGGTTCAAATCTTCTTCTTCTGTAAGATTTCACACTGGAAATTCCTATTTTTCTCATTAGCACCACTAGTGTTGGGACTTGGATTTGAATCTGATGAGCACTCCCACAAAGGACAGATGAGTGACAGCACAGGGGCACTTCAGGGGGCCAATCAAATTTCAGCTGGGACCAGTGCCCCTGTGGCGCCACCCCTGGAACCACTCCTGGCACCATCATACCCCCACAATGGTCATTTAACTCATCTGGTCAGCACACAGATGCAGTCGTTTCTAACTGTGGTTAAGGCGGGAGAAGGCGCTGCACTCTTCTCCTAAATTAGACCATTCAGACAGGATCACGTCACACGAGCTGATAAGGAGAAGCCAAAACTGGAAGCCACGACTTTGTTGAGGGTGTTTTTTGCAAAGGTCTTTCTACAAATTCAAGTTTTCAAACTGCTTCAACATCTCACTCTGTGTATTCGTGTGTCTCTGAGCTTCGGTGCAGGATCATCATTAAAATGGTGGGAAAATGAGCATGATTGCAACGACCACGGCACAATGGATCAAGTTACAAACATTAAGCGATACTGACCAACGCACCACAACGACTGTGTCGCACGACACAGGATGTGATGTCACAACTGGTGCGAGACTTGCTGGCCTGCTCCTATGAGGGTTGTTTTCCGGGGATGGCTTGTTCCTCTTAGTTGCGCGGTCGGGGTTCCACCAGGTGTCGGGTGGTTCTTGGGGTCCAGGGTCCCGTCTTTGGCTTTCTCTGAAGTGGCCGGCCTCTGCAGTGGTTGGCTGGCCGCTGCACTGGACCGCTAGTACTCCTTCCCCTGGCTGTGGGAGCTCCATCTGTGGCAGCAGGTGGAGACCCATTGTGTACATCTGCTTCACCCTCGACTTTTCCCCCACCACCCTTCTTTTCTGTCCCTTTTCTTTCTTCTATTCCTCTGCTTTCTTCTATCTGTCACTGATCTGGCCTTCACCCTGTCCACGCTATAACATCCACACAGGGGGCTAACGGCATTCTGGCCAGACTGGAGCTCTTAGTGGTAAATCCTGTGGTTTATGCATTTATATGACACATTTAGACCAGAAACACTGGATCTTTCTTAGGCGCAAATAATGATTTTAACTGTGTAAAACTGAACGTCAAAGCTCTTCAGAGGTGACAACAACAAACAGATCCTGATCTGTTCCACTGCACAGGTGGACTCCAGTCCAGACCTGGTCTACAGATCTGGTCCAGAGTCATGTTGCTATCGGGGCTGTGTGACAGTATATGCTGCTCTTCTTCACTGCAGTCATCACATCACATGGTTCTGTAATCAGCACAAACACAACCTGAACATCATCCACTGGATTTAGAAGATTCACAGCAGTCATTTTTATTATGAACTATGTGATTTTGTATCTGTTGTCACTGTTTTCAACTCAAAACGTGATCGTTTATTTTCTACTTTTTTGGTTTTGTTTGTTTGTTTGTTTTTCTGTCCCATTTGGTTCTTTAGCCGTCAGAATTGTTGTCTGAAGACCAACAAGGAGACCCAATGGATTTACTTTGCCAAATAGATCATCACGGCCTTGCTGTATTGGTCCATTTGATCGACCTTTGTTGTTATTATTTATTTTATTTTCAGTTGTTACAGACGGGACAGACAGAAGCAGGCATGGAGGCTGGATCTCCTCCATGCCTGCTTCATGCCCTGGGGGGCGGGGCTATGGCTCTCTACACCCTCTAGCAGACCGTTACATGGGGAAACCTTTTGAATACAAGCGCGCTGATCCACACAGGTGTGCACACGGGTGTTCACTGTTCATAGACATGAACTACACATCTATTGTTATGCTGAGTGAACGGACTCTATGGCAGAATACACAGAAGCGCAGAAAATGCAGGGAGTGCTCTTTATTTACTGTGTCAAACTTATTTACACGGGATGAGATAATACTGATGAATAAACAGAGGGAAACCAGGGGAGGAGGCTGACACGCATTCGGAGGGAAAGGGGTTACCCGCGCACGCAGGGTGGATCTATGAGAAAAAGAAAAAAGAAACTTTAGGGGGAGATGCCAAACCACTGGTAAGAAACAGCAATAAACATGGGGAGAGTTGGAGAGCTCACTTGTCACACTGGCTGTACAGGCTCGGGCGAGGATTCTCGGGATGTGGGAGAAACGCTGTGATTGATCTCCGTAGTGATCCCGGAAATGTGGCTTCAAAAACAGCTGACAGGTAAGCGGGTGATGGATCCGGCTGAGGATACAGGACAACAGGTAAGCAAACAAAATCCAAGACATAGGTTGGCCGTAATGCACACAGCAGAGAATTAACAAACACGTTACCACTCGAGGAGGTGGCAATACTCCGACACCAGTAACGCTTCATCAAATGACGTCTGGTGCACCGCCGGTGTGTCAGCATCCCGTGACACACCACCCCGCCTACCTGTGCTGAAAACAGAAGCAGACCCCGTGACACCACACCAGAGAAACCCCACCAACTCCTAACATCTATTGGCTGCTATTTCCAAGCACATTGTGCGCTGTCGGTCCTGCTTGCTACACAACAACATTCAATATTTAGTATTTACTGCTGTTTACACTTAATTAACCTGATGGTGTTGTGTTTAGTATGTTGCTCTGTTTTTTGCTTGTTTTCTCTTCTTTTTCTCTCAACAGGTGATCCAGGAGATGTTTTTTCTCTTCTTTCTCTTTTTAAGTTTCCTCTCTCACTGTCCCTCTTCCCTTCTGTTTTTCTTTTCCTTCATCTTTCTTTCTCCCCTTCCTCTCCCTCAGTCATGTCTGTCCCGTCTATTTTCTAGTTTTGACCCTTTCACGCATGAATTATGACAACCTCAATCAGGATTTGTTTCTTAAGTGTTTTTATTCATCTTTAGGCATGAAAAAAGATTTTTGAACTTCATTTAAACGTGTACTTTTCAAAGAGTTTTTTTTACATGTCCAGTTAGGTGGACAACAGGTTTTGACTGGGTATGGAGGGACACATCAGTGTCCAGTGTAGTGGTTTATGTGCAAGTATACCATCAACACTGACACAAATACAAGCCTTTGAATAGCTGTGACTGTAGTGACCACTGTGTGTGAAAGGGTTAAGTGATCAGGTTTAACAGATCAGTGATAAATCTGTGCTGTTGGATCAATAATGAAACTGCTGTTAGAAATAACTCTGATTCTGGTGTTTATATTCTGATAAAATAGATGATAAATAGTTTCAGTGCGTAACTCACAGAAAGAAGCAGAACAGTTCACATCAGGCTGAAACCTCTGCAGTGTCTTCTTGGCTTCGTCTCTAAATTTTAAAGTTCTGTAGTATTTTATAAGAAACTCCTTTAAATTGTCCTCCATGCAGCCAAGTTTGGTTCCAGTTAATTCCTCCATATAAAGAAGAAGAAATGACTTGTGTTCATAAAGGATCTTCCTGTTATTCCACGTTTGTTGGAGAGAAGTTATGCTTATAAGTTTCCATGTGTAACAGTCGCAATAGTGTGGTGTCTCTTTAAGACAACTTCATGTTTAGTGATGTCACAAGCATGCGCCCTGCCCTCTGTTGTATGAACGCTGCTGGCTTCATGTATGATGAGACAGCAGCCGTTCAGCCTTGTTGGTGAGGAGTGTTTATTAAAGGACGAGCACTGTGGGATTCCCAGTACCAGTGTGGTCGGGAGTTTTTGACTGTCCTGCTGTCTGCCGCCTCCTCTCAACCACTCAATACACATGTCAGAAAAGCTTGCTCATGAAAACTGTTTCCTCTTCCTACTTTTCACAATAAAAGTCCTGCACAGCTGTACTCTGGTTACTTGATATGTGACTATTGTGGTTATATCAGTTTGGTATCAGATTTCTTTTTTCCTAACACATTAAGGATAATATACTCTCTTTCCTCTTTTCCCAACTGTGGTATAAAGCACAGCTTAGCCTTAGCAAATGTTCAAAGAAAAGTCGTCACTTCCTGATTTCTGTTTCACTGATAAATATTGTCACACTGGGGTTTTTGCAAATGATGTCAGTGACCACTGTGTGGCAGCTGGAGTCAGACAACTGAAGCTCCCACAATCAAGACCACAAACAGCTTTCAAAGGAGATTTGAAGCTTTTCTGTCAGCAAGCTTCATGATTTATGGGACTATAACTGGAACAGAATCTATCTGATCACCAATGGTGAGCTGGCATGGAATTATTGTTATGACACTTTTATCAAAATGATAAATAAGCATGCCCCCATGCTCAGATTTAGAGTGAAATGCAGAAACAATCCTTGGTTTTCTCCTCAGCTATGCAGTCTCCTTAAAAACAGGGATGCTGCTCAGGCCAGAGAAACTAAATCTGGAGCAGATTGGCTGATTTGTGGCAGCTCGGAAATCGTTCAGCCTCCTTCATTAAAAAGGCCAAATCAGAATCCTGTCCTTCAAAAACTACTAAACATCTGAATGATCCTAAAAAATTCTGCAAAAGAATAAAATCTTCTCATGGTGACATAACCACCAATGAGTTGCAGCCTTTGCTGTAAAGGAGTTCACAGATGAAATGTACCTACAAAGAAAGTAGAATTTATTCAAACCAAGCAGTTCAGCAGGGAGTGGATGTGCTGTTGGGTTGTTGGAGGTACAACACACAAGAAGGCCGATGCAGGTGGATGCAGAGAGAGGCCAGGGCCACGTTCAAACCTGAACACGCTGCACAGTGTTTTGTTCCATTTGTTAGAGATGAATGAAATGCTTCCTTGAAAGGATGTGTGCAGTCACCAGTGGGCGTGGAAGCATGTGCGCCCTCATTTGGTGGGTATTGGTGACTGTCAAGCCTTTGAGTCGCCGAGCAGCTGAATAGGGGAATAATGTTGACGCGCCCGCTGTTCAAAACGTAAGTCAAAGTTCCAGATTAAAAACTTCTTTATTTGTTATCAAATCCTTCAAATCCAGAAAAACAGTGATCAAAATCAACATTCTAAGCTTGAGCGGTCAGCAAACGTCGACTTCTCCCATCACCCACTCATTCACAAAAATCCCCTCGGGACGTGAACAGGTGATATAGCGATCACTATTACTGTTACCGACACCACGTGACCCAAAGCTACGCCCATCCACAACAGTGGGTGTGCAAGAAAAGTCATCCTGTCACACAGCAATGCCTACATCAATCACACCACTCTGCTTAAATAAGAATAATAATGTTTAGTGAAGCAGGTGAAGCAAAGGGCTGCTTTGAATAGGCTGGGAGACCCAGGTGTGCTGCTTTAGCTGGTGAGCCTCTTATGCTAGCCTCCATCTATAAGCCAAACAAAAAACAAGGAGCAAGAGTGTCCAAACAGTTCAAAAAACACAGGAAAACACATCAAAACGAAACGAAATCAAAGCTCAATAAGAGTCCACGAACAGTTCAGGGGGTCGACCCGGAGGTCGGCCACACAGGAGCCAACACAGGTCAGGGGGCCGGCCATGCACACGGCAACGGGGGCGACGGGCAAACAGTTCTGGAGGCCAACCGTGCACACGGCAACGGCGGCGACGGGCAAACAGTTCTGGAGGCCGACCGTGCACACGGCAACGGCGCAGGCAAAACCAATCGGGAGGCCGACCACTTGGAAGGCAGTGGCGGCCACTGAGCAGGTCTGGAGGTCGGCCGCGATGCCAGCGGCGGCGACGAACTCTTTCCGGAGGTCGTCCTCGACGGCCATGATGCAAACTTAGAGGCCTGGAAAGCGGCCGGCAGAGGCGAGGCGGAGCAGGACGAGCTGGGCCAGACGGAGGCAGAGCCGAAGCTGGGCCGGACGAAGGCGGAGCCGAAGCTGGGCCAGACGAAGGCGGAGCCGAAGCAGAAGCAGAAGCCGGGCCAGACGAAGGCGGAGCAGAAGCTGGGCCAGACGAAGGCGGAGCAGAAGCAGAAGCAGAAGCTGGGCCAGACGAAGGCGGAGCAGAAGCAGAAGCTGGGCCAGACGAAGGCGGAGCAGAAGCAGAAGCAGAAGCTGGACCAGGCGTAGCAGAAGCAGAGGCTGAAGCTGGACCAGGCGTAGCAGAAGCAGAGGCTGAAGCTGGACCAGGCGTAGGCGGAGCGGCTGAAGCTGGACCAGGCGTAGGCGGAGCGGCTGCGGAACCTGAGGGCAGCGAGACGGCTGCGGAACCTGAGGGCAGCGAGACGGCTGCAGGCGTGGATGAAGCTGCAGCTGCAGGCGTGGATGAAGCTGCGGCTGCAGGCGTGGATGAAGCTGCGGCTGCAGGCGTGGATGAAGCTGCGGCTGCAGGCGTGGATGAAGCTGCGGCTGCAGGCGTGGATGAAGCTGCGGCTGCAGGCGTGGATGAAGCTGCGGCTGCAGGCGTGGATGAAGCTGCGGCTGCAGGCGGCGATGATGACGATGTGGGTGACGGCTGAACAGCCCTCCCCGGACCGCCAGCCGACGGAAGGATGTGCTGGCTGGGTCTTCCAGGACCCTCAGCTAAAGAGGTGTGGTGCTGGGTGGGCTCCTCGGACCCACCAGCAGACGTGGCATAAGGCTGGACGGGCGACTCCGGCCCTCCAGCTGACGACACTTGAGGCTGGACGGGCGACTCCGGCCCTCCAGCTGACGACACTTGAGGCTGGACGGGCTCCTCGGGCCCTCCAGCTGACGACACTAAAGGCTGGCTGGGTCCTCCAGGGCCCTCAGCTAACGAGGTGTGGTGCTGGGTGGGCTCCTCGGACCCACCAGCAGACATGGCATAAGGCTGGACGGGCGACTCAGGCCCTCCAGCAGACGACACTTGAGGCTGGCTGGGTTCTCCCGAACCCCCAGCTGACGACACGTGAAGCTGGCTGGGTTCACCTGAACCCCCAGCTAACGTGGCTTGAGACTGGACGGGCTCCTCGGGCCCTCCAGTGGAAACAGACACTGAGGCAGCAGGTACGCAGACCTCTGCCGGTGTGGACACTGGTTGGAACTGAGCAGCACAGCGGCTAGACTCAGGCAGCAACAGTGGGATGCCGTCCTCAGAGGGCTGAAAGTGTTCCCCAACACACTCAGCAGAGGACGGAGGCAGACGGGTGAACTCACTTGAGCTCTCAGGGGGTGCTGAGAGCCGAGACTGCTCTGGTGAGTTCCCCGGTGATACTGCTGGCGCTGGCGTCTTGACCTCTAGGGGTCCAGAGTCAGCTGGTGAGTGACACCCAGCCTCTGGGGAGGCCCTAGAGGGAGCAACTGTCTCTGAGGCGACCAGCTTAAGAGAACCAGCAGATGTCGTGGTGAAGTGTGTTCCCTGCTCGTAACGAGACTGTGAGGATGGTGACTGAATGAGTGAGTGAGCAGACAGAGGAACAAGTGGCAGCTGAGCTATAGGCAGCGGAGACGACTGTAGTGAAGGCGTAATAGGTGGTGGAGAGGCCAACAGAACTGAGGGCAGCTGGCCTGCTGACTGAACTGAGGGCAGCTGGCCTGCTGACTGAACTGAGGGCAGCTGGCCTGCTGACTGAACTGAGGGCAGCTGGCCTGCTGACTGAACTGCTAACTGTACTGCTAACTGTGTTACAGACCCCACATTGAATTGTGGTGAAGGTGTGGATGGGGGAATACGGTCAGGAAGCACTGTTTCAGTGAGGTCTACAGCTTCCCCTGAATTGACCAGTGCAGATGAAAAAGAGTCCAAAACATTTTCAGTCTCTAAACTCATAAAGCTAAACTCAGTAACTCCAGGCTTAGACACAGTGTGAACACAGTCATTAACCCTGAATGTGGGCTCAACCAAGGCAGTCTGTGGCGCACCGGCCATAGGTGAGACAGAAAAACCATTGTTAACTTCAGAAGGCACACAAAAAATAGCTCCAGAAAACACAGTCTCTGAATCTGACACAGCAGAAAAGGTGTCCCTTTCACTCACCACAGCCGGCTGCTCTGTCATTCTGAACTCCGGCTGTGGGGTGCCGCGCCGGCGGCGTGAACATCGCTTCCTCCGTGGAGACGGCTCCGACAGGCCGGGTAACTCCTCATCCGGCGGTACGGACGGCACGTCCTCCGTTGAAGCGAGCGGGTGAGCAGTGGCGGCGGGGGGGTGAAGGTGTAGTTCATGGAGAATGAAGTTTTGTATGAGCGGATGGAGTGAGTCCAATAGCCAGGGATAATCGGACAAAAGCTGTCGTAGCCTGACTTCCAGAACGTAAAGAAACGCTTCACCCTCATGCTCAAGCCACAGGTTGATTATTTTGGTAGCGGAGTCCGTTATAAGCTCTCGAAGCTCTGTGGGTGGGGTGAATGCCGCTGGATCCATATCTGGCTGGTCCGTACTGTCACGGCGAGTGAGGAGAGCCGTGTGAAAAAAGGAAAAAGAGGATCCAAGCGCAGGCAGTCGTGAAGGTGTGAAGGTGATTTATTGACACAAAAATATCGAGAGGCAAACGACAAAACGGAGAACTAAACTATACTGGGACAGCTAAACTACAGAGCATGAACAAGAACACGAACCTGAACATAAAGCAAGGTGGACGACGGTACAAGATGGTGACAGCAGGGAAACACACGGATGAGACATGGTGGATACACAGACGGACCAGCAACTACAATACAGAGGACACGACTTAAATACACACAGAGAAACACAGGGAGATTACACACAGGTGGGGAACACAGCTGGGAATAATCAACAAGACGAGACAGGGGTAAAACTGAACACACTCACATGAGACGCAGACCTTCACAATAAAACAGGAATAAGAAACCATCACATTAAGACGCAGACTCGACACTGAGAGAGACAGAAAATGACACATGGAACTTGAACCAAACATGCAATAAATATGAGAACACAAAACCTGCAAACTAATCCCTAAACAATAATAACCCAAACATAGATTCATAATCATCATCATCATCGTCATCATAATCAGCACAACAAGAGGATAAGAAAACAATCCATCATTCAAAAATAAACCAAAACATAATAAACTCAAAATACTGGGTCCGACGGACCCAGAACCGTGACATGTCCTCCACAGCAGCTGAACCACAGTGTGCAGCAGAAGGATCTCCATGGTAGAAGTTCATGAGCAGTTTGTGATTAGCATTCTTACGTAGATCTCAAATGAAAAACCAATGATTGATGCAAAACTCATTTGTTGCTTTGGGTTTGTTACTTTCAGTTTAGTCAAAGGAGTTTGCAAAGAAAAGCGTCTGGACTTCTTTAAGTTGCTTGAAGACGTTTCACCTCTCATCCAAGAAGCTTCTTCAGTTCTAAGGTCAAATGGCCGAGAGTCCCAGATTTAAACCCAGTGGGAGTATCCCCCCGAAAGAGGGACAAAGGACCCCCTGGTGATCCTCTAATCACATGAGCCAAGGTGTGAAAGCGGGTGTGGGACCTAATCAGCCAGGGTTTCGGGTGAGCTCATTGTGAAACCTGGCCCCACCTTGTCATGTGAATTCCTGAGGTCAGATGGCCCAGGATGTGAGTGGGCATTAAGGCGTCTGGGGAGGGAACTCAAAACTGGATTATAGATGGCAGACAGTTGGTGTCGTAAACCACCACCTCTGTTCAAAGATGGTCGCTCACAGTGGACATAGATGGCCTCTTTCACTCCTCTTTCAAACCATCTGTCCTTCAAACCATCTGTCTGACACAAGACACAAGAAGTGGAATCCTTCACTGCGCACATTAACGCTGTGGATAAAAACATCAAGTTCACCAGGGAAGACCCAAAGGATAACTGTTTGCCTTTCCTGGACTAGTAGAGTTGCCAACGGCTCCTTAAAAATGGAATGGTCCCTCATTCAGAGAAAATATTACAGGTTTTGTATTGAGCTGAGAAGAGACGCAGTTTGTCCCGGACTTAAGCTACAATGAAAAAGACACAAAGCTGGAGTTATTGTGTCTTTGCTGCACAGCTGCCTCTTCTTCTCTCATTCTCTCCCCTCCCTCTCCTGTTTCTACTTCAATCATGAAACTGATCAATGATCAGCTGATCGGCTTTTCTCTCTTGTTTGTTTATCGCCCACTTTGCTCCAGAAAGAGGAAACCAGCGGATGTCGCGCTAAACAACAGCAGCATGTTTAATCTTGATCAGCTGTTGTTAGAATTTATTTAATATTAATTTCTAGTATCAGCTGATGTTTGCTGGAGCCACAGCTGTAAAAGCTGCTGGTCATGATGTCGGTTTGGATATGTGGTGAGAGGGAAACATGCAGATGAAACCAGGAGATGTCCTTACTGAATCATCAGAGCTGAACAGGTGATGGAGAAACAGGTTTACCTTTTAGGTGACATGAATGAGTTGAAGGGAAGTTATGAGCTGTTTCTGAGAGACAAATAACACCAGGATCCTTTTCTACGTAGCTGACAGCTGGTAACTGTGCAGGGGCGGGTCTAGCAAAGTGTTGCCAGGGGGGCAGGTAGGGCATTAACAGGGAAAGGGGGGCACAAAAAATACTTTTCTTTCTTATTCTCATTTAAAATGTCTCGCTTTTAATAAATAATTATCTGAATCTTGCGAACAAAGTTTTTATCTGACGTAAAATATATAGAAATCATACATATACCAACAAGACAGTGTACATCACTGTCACAACAGCGTTTGTCTTCATTCAAAGGCTTTATGGCTTTAATACCTGGTGGGCCGGTCTCTAGTCAAAATGCCCGATTTTTTTGTCCCAGTCCAGCCCTGCAGGTTAATACTGGCAGTGTCACCATGCCAGCTGACTGTATTTTATCATCAGCCAGTGTTGTTCTTTATACATCAATATTACCAAAGTTTACCATAAGGCAGCATAGAAAGTATTTACTTGCTTTCAGGTTTTATTCAAATGTTAGTCTTTTCATTTGTTTCCCCACTTTTTTCCTGTTTCAAAATCAAACACCAGTTTGTAAGAAGATTATCTTCTTTTTTTAATAGGCAGGTAAAGTTTTGCATTGGCTAATTTGCCAATTGTATGTTAAAAATGTTTGTATTTTAATATTCAAAAATGTTTTTGCCCAAAACATATGTGCACTATATGTCAGTAAAAATACTATGCAAATATTGCTGTCCTTGAATGCTGAGTAAACACTGACAAAGCACTGATTGTATCTCTTGTACTTCATCAACGCAGTATCTAAAAACTTTGCACCGTAGTGGTTAAAACCTCATTCTAATAAGAGTCAAAAGCAAATTCAGTTATTAGGTTTACAGGGTTATTGAATGATGGTTAACTGTTGGTAGATTTTTTTTTTAACATTATCTGTCAATTACATCTGCCACCCTTCTCCAAATCTGTGCCCCTACCTGGCCCCCCCAACAAAAATTTTCTAGACACGCCACTGACATACACAAAGGCTTTTGTACAAAGTGTTAAACAAACTGCAGCAAGTGTGTTCAAGACTTTTTCCCGTCTTATTTCTCTTTATTACACATAATCTATGGAAACGTGTGGTTTGATTACTTTGCATGTGTGGATTTGATGGGTTGTTGCCACATCTGGTGAGATTTTCATGTCAACAGCACCTTCTGAAATATGTTTCTGTAGAAAATTGGTGACATTGGTGAAATTCGTCCAATAGCCGCTCTATTTAAACCCCATAACCACACTGGGTAGCAACCTCACCACTACATGGCACAGAGATTTCCACAGTCTGCACCTGTGTGGAACAGGAACATGACACAGAAATGTATTACACAGATCTGGTCTGGTTAAATATTACAGTTTATCTTTCAGGTTCATTTCTTGGATGATTTTGTAAGAAACAAACTGCTTGAATGCGACTAAATGAGTTGGAGGAACGATTTGAAGGTAAATTATTATTACTTGGTGGCTTTTTTGCAGCAACTGTGACACTTAGTAGTAGAACTGACACACAAAACAACAACTACACTAACTATATACTCTGCAACACACCCAGTGAGCTTGATGTGAAAACCTTTTCTGTCTTACTGACATCACTGAGTTCATCCCTGAAGTTGGTCCAAAGATTCAGACGCAGTCTTGGGCAGTTAAAGGTGAGTCTGTCACGGGTCTTTGTGACCCAGCATTTTAACTTGTTGTATTTGATGTTGTGCTTCTGAGTCCTTGGTTGTGCTGTTTTGTGGGAAAACTGCCCTTCACTGCTACCTCTCCCACCTGGAAAACACAGACTCACACATCAGGCTACTTTTGGTTGATTACAGCTTTCAATCCTGTGATCCCACACAAGCTGGCTACACCTGCACCCTCCACCCTCTGTGACTGGCTACACTCGGCCTGCACCCTCCACCCTCTGTGACTGGCTACACTCGACCTGCACCCTCCACCCTCTGTGACTGGCTACACTCGACCTGCACCCTCCACCCTCTGTGACTGTCTACACTCAGCCTGCACCCTCCACCCTCTGTGACTGGCTACACTCGACCTGCACCCTCCACCCTCTGTGACTGTCTACACTCGGCCTGCACCCTCCACCCTCTGTGACTGGCTACACTCGGCCTGCACCCTCCACCCTCTGTGACTGGCTACACTCGACCTGCACCCTCCACCCTCTGTGACTGTCTACACTCGGCCTGCATCCCCCACCCTCTGTGACTGTCTACACTCGGCCTGCACCCTCCACCCTCTGTGACTGGCTACACTCGACCTGCACCCTCCACCCTCTGTGACTGGCTACACTCGACCTGCACCCTCCACCCTCTGTGACTGTCTACACTCGGCCTGCACCCTCCACCCTCTGTGACTGTCTACACTCGGCCTGCACCCTCCACCCTCTGTGACTGGCTACACTCGACCTGCACCCTCCACCCTCTGTGACTGGCTACACTCGACCTGCACCCTCCTCCCTCTGTGACTGTCTACACTCGGCCTGCACCCTCCACCCTCTGTGACTGTCTACACTCGGCCTGCACCCTCCACCCTCTGTGACTGGCTACACTCGGCCTGCACCCTCCACCCTCTGTGACTGTCTACACTCGGCCTGCACCCTCCACCCTCTGTGACTGGCTACACTCGACCTGCACCCTCCACCCTCTGTGACTGGCTACACTCGACCTCCACCCTCCACCCTCTGTGACTGTCTACACTCGGCCTGCACCCTCCACCCTCTGTGACTGGCTACACTCGACCTGCACCCTCCACCCTCTGTGACTGGCTGCACTCGACCTGCACCCTCCACCCTCTGTGAGTGTCAACACTCAACACTCGGCCTGCACCCTCCACCCTCTGTGACTGGCTACACTCGACCTGCACCCTCCACCCTCTGTGACTGGCTACACTCGAACTGCACCCTCCACCCTCTGTGACTGGCTACACTCGACCTGCACCCTCCACCCTCTGTGACTGGCTACACTCGACCTGCACCCTCGACCCTCTGTGACTGGCTACACTCGACCTGCACCCTCCACCCTCTGTGACTGGCTGCACTCGACCTGCACCCTCCACCCTCTGTGAGTGTCAACACTCAACACTCGGCCTGCACCCTCCACCCTCTGTGACTGTCTACACTCGGCCTGCACCCTCCACCCTCTGTGACTGGCTACACTCGACCTGCACCCTCCACCCTCTGTGACTGGATACACTCGACCTGCACCCTCCACCCTCTGTGACTGGCTGCACTCGGCCTGCACCCTCCACCCTCTGTGACTGGCTACACTCGGCCTGCACCCTCCACCCTCTGTGATTGGCTACACTCGGCCTGCACCCTCCACCCTCTGTGACTGGCTACAGGACTTTTTGACTGGCAGACAAACACTGGCGTCCCACAGGGTTGCGTCCTCAGCCCCATCCTCTACACCCTGGTCACCCATGACTGTGTCGCCTCCAACAAAGACATCATCATTTTGAAGTTCATGGATGACACTGCAGTGATCGGTCGCATCACTGGAGAGGACGACGTGGCTTATAGGAGAGAGGAGGCTGGTCTGGTGTCACGGTGTGAGGACAACAACCTCACCCTCAACACTGATATGACCAAGGAGATGATAGTGGACACGAGGAAGAAGAAGAGGCCTCACCAGCCGCTGTTTACCTGGGAGCGTGAAGTGGAGAGGGTGAGCAGCAGTTCCTGGGTGTCCACATCAGTGAGGACCTCACCTGGACACTGAACACCACACAGCTGGTCAAGAAGGCTCAGCAGCTGCTGTATTTCCTGAGGAGGCTGAGGAAATTTGGTATGTTGGCCAAGATCCTCAGCAGGTTCTACAGCTGCACTGTGGAGAGCAGCCTGACCAGCTGCATCACTGCATGGTACGACAGCACCACTGCAAACTGCAAACGCCTGCAGAGAGTGATAACAACTGTAGAGAAGATCATCGGGACCCCGCTGCCCTCTCTGCAGAGCAGCTACCACCACAGAGTCCAGAGGAGAGACACACCTCTGCCCTCGAGACGAAGGTTCAGAAGTGTGAAATCTAGAACATCCAGACTCAACAACTCCATCTTCCCACTGCTATCAGACTCCTGAACAGCTGACCGACCTCAGACTGCAGTTTGCACATCAGGTCACTTTGCACACTAAGTTCATTTTGCACATTAAACTCCTTTGTACATCCATGTACATCGACATCTGCAGACCACACGTGTCTTCAGTTACTTATTTGTACTTATTTGCAGTTATTTATCTTTTTATTTTATTCTTTTAAGTTATTTTTTATCCTTATTTTATCTTTTTATTTATTCTTATCTTGTTCTTTTAACCCTTATCTAACTTGGCATTGTGCACGGTGTGTTTAGATTCAGTTTAAATTCAGGGACATAGAGCCCCTGTTGATCCTCCACCTAATCACACGAGCCAAGGTGTGAAAACGGGTGTGGGTCGCAATCAGCCAAGGTTTTAGGTGAACCCATTGTGAGATCTAGCCCCACGCTATCATGTGATTTCCTGTGATCAAATGTCCCAGGATGTGAGTGGGTGTTAAGGCGTCCAAGTCCCTCTTCAAGCAACTTAAAGAAGTCCAGACGCTTTTCTTTCCAAGCTCCTTCAACAACATCATTCTTAGAACAACTTCCAGCTTCTTTTGCTCGGCTACAGTTTGGATGGATTTGCATTTAAAGATGCAACAGGACTAAAATGGTTAGGGTCAGGAGGTCAAAGGTCAGAGCTCCTGTGGGTCTGAGGGCGGCCTCACGCTGGAGAAGGATGAAGGAGTCTGACCTGAGCCAGTGTTTGACATGAACACATCAGCACTGCTGTCAGTGAGCCTAACGACAGCCGTTAGCATCATGTCAGTGTTTCGGTCATAAAAACACTTCCTGTCTCTGTGGTGGTTACAGTGACATCATGCAGTTTGTGCTTTGACCTCCAGAGGGCGACAAATCAGCACAGACAGAGAGCTCCATTCAAACTTTGCTGCCATCAGTAATAATTCTTCAAATATAATCATCAGTGTTTGAGCAGCTATGATATCAGGGACAATCTAGACATGTGTGACAATACTGAACATGTCACATGACTCACCTTAAACATCATGTGATCCACTCTCAGTCTGCACTTTCATTCATGACTCCAACAGGTTGAAATGAGCTTTGAAGAAACATTCAGTGAAATAAATCTTTCATGGATTCATGTGAGCAGCAGATGAACTTTGTACCAACAACATCTTCAATAACAGAGTCTGAATGAAGCTCAGGTGTTGATGCTGCTCACTGATTGGACGGTTGGTTTCAGTCTTTACTGCACAGGTGAAGGTAGAAAGTGTGACTGGATCTATAGACTGGAAACAGAGAAACATGCTGAACATTTGAAGCTTTGCAGCAGAAATGTTCATGTTACAAATACAGCAGAGCTGATCTGGGATCAGTGTGTTCACACCTGCAGCTACAACAAGGTTTCATGTCTCCACACGTCAGCATGTGAACTTTACTCTGACTCAGTCTGAGCAGTCAGACGACATATTTTTAAAGTTAACACATCAGCACACACAGAGCTGAGCCCCTCCCACCTGTGCTGAGTTTCAGGTGGAGTCCCGCCTCCTTCCAGGAAGCAGCTCACCTGTGTGTCCGTGTTTAGTGTCCAGGTGTGCAGTGGAGCTTGTTGTTGGTGTGAAGAAACTGTAAGTTTGCTTTGTTTCCTCCTTTAACAGTTTGTCTTTAGGAACTTTACTGTTTGTTCAGCTCATGTTTGATTTCTTCACACAACAAACTGTGTGTGTTTGTATTTCCGGTCTCTCCATTAAAGTCAGTGTGTAATGTTTCCTGGCTAACATCAGCTGTGTGCAGCTTAGTTCAGCACAAATCTGCCGCTCCATAGTTCACGGTAACGGACTCACAGCTGGACCAACGAGGCCGAGTGTGTCCTCACTCTGAGCTACGTTCGTGTTTGTGTACTTGTAGTTTGTACTTTGTGAGTTCACTCAGAGTCCACTGAGGACGCAGCGTACATGATGACGTCACCGCCCTTTACCTCCTTTACTGTCACTGTGATTAATATTGTGGCGAGCTCAGTCACGGAGGAGACAAAGGTTTCTTTGGGAGCACCCGTTTATTATTCTCTGCCGAGAACACTGCTGCTACCTCCCTCCTCAGTGCGGCAACAACACATAAACAACAAAAAAGGCGCTCTCTCACCGGAAAACAGTTGCCGAGAGAGCGCGTCACTCATCACCATGACAACAGTAAACAGAACTATAATAACAAAACCCCAAAACAGCCCTGACCCGCTACATAGCCCCCACCTAAGGGGTCAGTCGTCCCCGACAGCCCCATTACCCCACACAAAGTCCCGTAAGTGTCCGGATGCCTTCATCTGGCGCACCGGCCGGTCTCGACCGGCAGGGGAAAAGTCACTTGGATCAGAATCTGGGGTGTCACCAGCATCCCCTGCCCCGGCGTCCGCCGGAGCGAGCGGTCGATACGGTGAAAGCCTGTCCCAGTGCAACACCCCCATGTGCACCGGGCCCGGCATGCGGATACGGTACACCACTTCCATTAGCCACTCCACGACCTCCGCCGGCCCTTGCCAGTGACTGCACAGTTTGGGGGACACTCCTCTCTTGCGAACCGGGCAGTACACCCAAACCTTGTCGCCAGGCACAAAAGCCTCCCCCCGCCACTTGGTGTTGTAGGCTCTTTTCTGTCGTACTCCGGCACTGGCCTGGGCCTGGCAGGTGTAGTCGTGAACCACCTGCAGCCGCTCCCTCAGCCTCCTGTAGTAGTCCATCTCTGGCCCACCGTCAATCTCCGGCTCAGGGGGGGACCCAAACACCAGATCCACAGGCGTCTGGAGCTCCCGCCCAAACATCAAAGCGGCAGGCGTGCACTGGCTGGACTCCTGAACCGTAGTCCGATACGACCAAAGGACCAAAGACCCCAGGTGACCCTCCTCCCGCTACCCCCTTTCACTCTACAAAGCTACTTTAGGTAGTAAGCAGGCTATGGAGGAAGTGTTATACACCCTTCCAGCATCGGTACAGTCAATGAACAAAATGAGTGATTGAAGCACACAATACAGAACATGCAGTGTTACTGGCTAGTCATCCTCTGGAGATGGTCCTAGACAAGGGAAAAATAGACAAAAATACAACACATCCCGTCGCTTGAATCAGTACGATAGAAAATCAAACCAAAAGCCTCTCACGGCCACGATGACGAGGGTTCGGTGGAACTGAACAACCAATCATCCCTTACGAACAGAATAATTACATTACATACATCTTGCATGAAACCAACCCTCAGTCAACCTCAAGTTTGTCCGTATGATAACGGTTAGTCCACCTGGTACCCGTCTGACCAGCGGTCGTTAATGGGCACCAGCGGGGTTTGTTGGGGAGATGGCCGCTCTCCCGACTCTCCCCTAGCTCCATGATCCAAACACTCCAGCAGGCTCCTTTGTGGCTCCAGTGAATCCTGTAAGCAAACTCGTGGCTTCTCGACCTCTCCTTCCAAGTTTCCCACTTCAAGGTTGAGGTCAAGAGGCGTAGAGTGAGGGATGATGTACTTTGTCAGGCCAGGCGCCTCAGCATCCGGGTCGCAGCCATCTTCCTCACTCCCCGTGTCTGCGTGGGATGCCATTTTAAAAATGTGGCCGAAACCATTCTCTCCCACAAAAGTTATGGCGAAGTGAAAAGAGCGTTCACACACAGTACCTAAGCGTTAATATCAGTCAGACAGAGAGCGTCCGTGCTCACTCTGATGCTTCAATGCTTCACACAAAACAAGATGTCCCTCTGAATGAACACTGAGTCAAAGTCAATGTAGCTTTAGCCTTAGCTTTAGCGCCACCGATGTCGGTCCAATAGCACTGAGTTGGTGGTCCGACGGACCGTACAGTTACTCATGGAGTACTCTCCCTCGGCGGGCGAGCATGTCAAGCGATGAGTCGGTGCTCTTCCGTGCCTGCAAATAGTTGAAATCGCGGGGAGTCGGCTCCTTCACGGCGTCCTATCGGCCCGGCCAATGCAGCCAGACGAAGAGAAAAAAAAAACACGCCACCTCAGCCGAAGTGTCGATCGTTGAAAAACACGGGAAAAATATCCGAGCCCACCGTCTGTCGGTCCGGATGACGATGAAGATCCAGAGAACAATGTTCGGGCGCCACTTTGTAACAGCAGTCTGGTGAGGCAGGAGCGGCTAGCAGGTCCAGCGGGCATGTGGTGTGGAGGTTAGTTGAAATACCCGAAGCCAGTCGGTTAAATCCAATAACAGACCTTTATTCATTGACAGCAACATAAGACCATACAAGCCAGGTCTCCACGGCTCTACTCTGTCCGTACATACATGTGCGGGAATCGGTAGTCGCCGTCGCCAGTTGGTCACAACGATAAGGTTTTCTTTCAGAGAAAAGAACATGAGCAGCATGGAATGGCTGCCGCTAACAACAGCACACCCCCTAGGAGACTCCCCCAACTACTACAATAGTAGGGCAACCCCCCCTAGTGGTGCTATAACCCAAAAGGGTTGTTACAGGGGGGCAGTGGAGCGTTGAATGGGGCCCTTCTGCGCCGTGCAGGTGTCGCAGCAGTGCACGTGAAGTTCCACATCCCGTCGACAGCCAGGCCAGTAGAATCGTCCCCTGAGGCGGCGGAGAGTTTTGGTGGTCCCATAGCGGCCTGCCCCCACCGAGCCATGGACAAGCTCAAGCACCTGCGACCGCAGCGACCAAGGCACCAACAGCTGCAGGAGATCTCTGCCCTGACCGGGGGCCCGCCATCTCCGGTACAGGAGGCCGTCGTGGGTCTCCAGGTTGTTGTGCTGGGAGTAGTAGGCCTTCACCTCGGGCTCCTGACCCGACACCCCCGTCCATTCTGGGCGTTGCGCCGCCTCCAGCCAGGCCCCCACCTGACCCAACGTCGCGTCGGCCTCCTGCTCCCGCTTCAGCTGCTGCGTTGTCAGTGGGAGCCACCCCCCTCCGCTGGCTGTGGCCTGAGCAGTAGCCACCCCCAGCGCCTCCTGGGCCCTCTCCTCCTGTCGCAGACAGTAGCGGCACTCGACGGCCGTGCAGGGTCGTCTGGAGAGGGCATCAGCGTTGCCATGCTGCCGACCTGCCCAATGCTGGATCTCGAAGTCGTAGCCCTGAAGGACCTCCAGCCAGCAGGCCACCTGACCTTCTGGGTGTTTGAAGTTCAGGAGCCAGGTCAGAGATGCATGGTCAGTGCGCAGGAGGAACCGGCAACCGTGCAGGTATGGCCGGAAGTGCCGCACCGCTAGCACTACAGCCAGCAGCTCCCGCCGGGTCATGCAGTAGTTCCTCTCGGCTCGCCCCAGAGCACGGCTGAAGTATGCCACCACCCATTCTCCGGCCTCGCCCTGCTGGGAAAGGACCGCCTGAACTCCTACATTGCTAGCGTCAGTGTCCACAATGAAAGGTTGCAGGGCGTTGGGGTAGGCCAGAACTGGGGCTCTGGTGAGGGCCTCCCTCAGCTGTGCAAAAGCCGCAGCGCAGGCATCACCCCAGCCAAACGACTGGCCCTTGTCAGTCAGGCGGTGGAGGGGGCTGGCTATCGTCGCGAACCCCTTGATGAACCGACGGTAGTAGGAGGCTAGGCCCAGGAAGCTCCGCAGTTCTTTGACGTTCGAGGGAGTCGGCCAGTCCTGGACTGCAGCCACCTTTGCGGAATCGGTGGCGATACCTTGAGCGCTGATCACATGGCCCAAGAACGTAGTCTCTCTCGCCAGCAGCCGGCACTTCGCAGGGTTGAGCCGCAGCCCAGCTCGACGCATGGTGCTGAAGACCTCGCTCAGGTGAGACAGTGCACTGTCGAAGTCGCCACCGTGCACCAACAGGTCATCCAGGTACACAACACAGCGGCTACGAGGGATGTTCACGAGCACCCTCTCCATCAGCCTCTCAAACGTCGCTGGCGCATTGCAGAGCCCAAATGGTATGACCCTGAACTGCCACAGCCCAGGGGCTGTGCAGGCAATGGTGAATGCAGTCTTAGGCCTTGCTTCGGGGGCTAGCTCCACCTGCCAGTAGCCGCTGCGTAGGTCGAGGGAGCTGAACCAGTTGGAGCCGGTAACGTGATCTAGGGCCTCGTCGATCCGTGGAAGCGGGTACGAGTCCTTCTTGGTGACTGCATTGAGACGGCGAAAATCCAGCAGAACCTCGGGCTGCCATCCTTCTTCCCCACCAGGACCACGGGTGCCGCCCATGGGCTGTTGGACGGCTCGATCACCCCAGCCGCAGCCATCTCACGGATCTTTTCCTCTGCCACCTGCCGTTTGGAGAGGGGCAGCCGGTGTGGAGAGGGGCAGCCGGTGTGGGCGCAGACGGATGGGTTGAGCAGAGCCGGTGTCGATGGTGTGCTGACCAGCCCCGTCTGCCTGCAGTCTTTGTCACTGGCGGCAAAGATGTCCACATTCTCGTCCAGGAGGCACCTCAACCGCTGGCGCTGGTCAATGTTGAGACCTACACTGCTGTGCTGCCACAGGTCATCAACAGCCTCGGTTGTCTCGGTCGAGGGAGATTTGTCGGGCTGAGAGGCAGGGGCTGAGGTGAGTAGGGATGACCCGGAGCCACCGGCACCCGAAATCTGCTGAGCGGCAGCCACCCAACGCCTGTCTCGTCTGGCTCGGGTTCCCTCCACTCCTTGCTTCTGACCGCACTGGAGGGCAAGAGTCTCTGTGCCAAGAGTGATAGCCCGCTTTGCGGTGTCGACGCAGGCCCCCCAGCGGGTCAGCAGATCAAGGCCGATGATGCACTGGTCTTGAATGTCAGCAAGCCAGAAGTCGTGCACCAGCTCCAGATCCTTCACTCGGACCCACAACGGTTTCCTCCCCCGCATATCAGCCCTCTAGGAAGCTGGAGCGGTGGTCCCCTCACTACACCGCTCCCTCCCTGTTTCCCTGAGGCTGCGTAGTCCTGGTCTTTGGGGCAGGTGCTGGGCAGTCACGCGCCACGTGGCCAGGCTCATCGCACCGGTAGCAGCGGTCGGTCGGTCGGTCGACGGAGACGCCTCCGGGGCACCGAGGGTTGCAGCTGGCATATCTCGGCGACCTCCCCTTCCCCCTCGCAGTCTGCGACTCTGATTTGGGGGCAGTTTGGGGGGGGGCCTCCTGGTTAGGTTGCGAGGTGAACACCAGCTCGGCCCTCTCAGCCTCAAGGAGCACCTCACGGAGAGTTTGAGGCATGGCCAGGCGGACGTGTTGACGTAGTCGCTCTGGAAAAAGTCCTCGCAGAAAAGCATGCAGGCTAAGCTCCTCACGGGCTGCTGCTGGGAACTCCGGGTAGCCACGACGAGCATGCAGCAACACGTCCGCTGCAAAGGTGCCCAGGCTCTCCCCCGGCCGACGGCTCCGGTTGGTCAGCTGCTCTCTGCTCTGATCAGTGGAGTGCCGCTGCCCGAATCGCCTCTCGAGTGCTATGGTGAGGGTCTGGAGCTCATGCTGCTCTGACGGGGCTAGGTCAAGGAGTACCTGCAGTGCATCTCCTTCCAATGCTAGCGCTAAGTGTGTAGCAGCCTCTTCGTCGCTCCAGCCATTATGCCTAGCGGCTAGCCGTACTTATGAGAGGTAGGGCTCTAGCGGGGTTAGCCCATTGTATTTCGGTACCTTAGCTGGCGTTGCAGGCGTCACTGCTCGCTGTCGGGGGCTCGGTGTGTCGGTCGACAGAGGCAGCCCATGAAGCATTGCCCTAGCATCTGTCGCGACGGGCACCCATCGGGGGACTTACATGGCTGCTCGCTTCCTCTCTCCTCGATCGCCAGCTTCCCAAGCAGCGGATGCTCTCCTCGACAGCTTGCTCCAGCCTCCGAATGTCTCTCCATTATGGCGAGGGTGAGCAATCCCACTTCTGACACCAGTGTGGCGAGCTCAGTCACGGAGGAGACAAAGGTTTCTTTGGGAGCACCCGTTTATTATTCTCTGCCAAGAACACTGCCGCTACCTCCCTCCTCAGCGCGGCAACAACACATAAACAACAAAAAAGGCGCTTTCTCACCGGAAAACAGTCGCCGAGAGAGCGCGTCACTCATCACCATGACAACAGTAAACAGAACTATAATAACAAAACCCCAAAACAGCCCTGACCCGCTACAATATTTACACACGAGACACCTGCAGAGCTCTGATGCTAAGCTAGCCACACAGCATGCTAACACTAAGCTAAAGCTAAGCTAGCCAAGAACCCAGAGTGACGTTAAAGCTGAGTAAACACTGACCCCAGACCAGCACCGTGATAAAGTGAGCTGCTGCTGCTGAACCTGAACAGGTAACACAGTGATGAGCAGTCAGGCTGCAGGTTTCTACCTGTTCATGTTTCTACAGTAGAATCACTTTGAAGTGTCTTTGTGCTGTTTCATCTTTGTGTTCATAAAGACTCAGAGAAACATCACGTGACCTCATCAGGATCTGTGCTGGTGTGTGGGGCTGTACCTCAGCTTTAGATTGTTACATGCTCATTTGTTCATTTTACACAGTAACATCAAAGTAATGTTATGAGGAGTAATGAAGTAACGTACTCCATTACTTTTAATTAAAGTGTTCTGTGTAATATGTGTAATAAAGACTGTTTTGAGTAATGACCAACACTGATCACAACAAAGAGGAAATGCCTCCAACATGCACAAACATCTGACCCACAACATGCAGTTAATGTGCACAAATGTCTTTGATATGCTGCTCAGTGATGGTGGTGACTGTCAGAGCAGAGCTACTGAGAATCAATAAGTAATATCAATGATGGAATCACTAAACTCTTATCATCCCTGTCAGTGTCATACATGTGCTGTATGTGATAAATGTAGAGGTGCTGGCTGTTCTCTCACTCTGCTGTTTAGCTGTAAAGGACGCCTCCCTGCCTTTGTCTCATTCATGACTTTTAATAGTCTCTTCTAACATGCAGAGATCTGCATGATCTGTTTCATAGAGTCTAACCAGCCTGTACAGGTAACAACAACAGTCACTGCATCACTGACACACAAACTTCATCTCTGTCAATAACAACATTCATACATGGAATAAAAACACATCAGTGGATCATTGCTGGAGCTGCCTGGACTTCAGTCTTCAGGATCTCAACCAACAGCATCGACATGCTGCTCCAGATGTTTGTGCTCCAGATGTCTGTGCTCCAGGTGTCTCTGCTCCAGGTGTCTGTGCTCCACATGTCTGTGCTCCACATGTCTGTGCTCCAGATGTTTGTGCTCCAGATGTCTGTGCTCCAGGTGTCTGTGCTCCAGATGTTTGTGCTCCAGATATTTGTGCTCCAGATGTTTGTGCTCCAGGTGTCTGTGCTCCAGGTGTCTGTGCTCCAGGCGTCTGTGCTCCAGGTTTCTGTGCTCCAGGTTTTTGTGCTCCAGGTTTCTGTGCTCCAGGTGTCTGTGCTCCAGGTGTCTGTGCTCCAGGTTTCTGTGCTCCAGGTGTCTGTGCTCCAGGTTTCTGTGCTCCAGGTTTTTGTGCTCCAGGTTTCTGTGCTCCAGATGTCTGTGCTCCAGATGTCTGTGCTCCAGGTTTCTGTGCTCCAGGTTTCTGTGCTCCAGATGTCTGTGCTCCAGATGTCTGTGCTCCAGATGTCTGTGCTCCAGATGTCTGTGCTCCAGGTTTCTGTGCTCCAGGTGTCTGTGCTCCAGGTGTCTGTGCTCCAGGTTTCTGTGCTCCAGGTGTCTGTGCTCCAGGTATCTGTGCTCCAGGTTTCTGTGCTCCAGGTGTCTGTGCTCCAGGTGTCTGTGCTCCAGGTGTCTGTGCTCCAGGTGTCTGTGCTCCAGGTTTCTGTGCTCTAGGTTTTTGTGCTCCAGGTTTCTGTGCTCCAGGTGTCTGTGCTCCAGGTTTCTGTGCTCCAGGTGTCTGTGTTCCAGGTGTCTGTCCTCTAGGTTTTTGTGCTCCAGGTTTCTGTGCTCCAGGTTTCTGTGCTCCAGGTGTCTGTGCTCCAGGTGTTTGTGCTCCAGGTGTCTGTGCTCCAGGTTTCTGCGCTCCAGATGTCTGTGCTCCAGATGTCTGTGCTCCAGATGTCTGTGCTCTAGGTTTTTGTGCTCCAGGTTTCTGTGCTCCAGGTGTCTGTGCTCCAGGTTTCTGTGCTCCAGGTTTCTGCGCTCCAGATGTCTGTGCTCCAGATGTCTGTGCTCCAGGTGTCTGTGCTCTAGGTTTTTGTGCTCCAGATGTCTGTGCTCCAGATGTCTGTGCTACAGATTTCTGTGCTACAGGTGTCTGTGCTCCAGGTGTCTGTGCTCCAGGATTCTGTGCTCCAGGTGTCTGTGCTCCAGGTGCCTGTGCTCCAGGTGTCTGTGCTCCAGGTGTTTGTGCTCCAGGTTTCTGTGCTCCAGGTGTCTGTGCTACAGATGTCTGTGCTCCAGGTTTTTGTGCTCCAGGTGTCTGTGCTCCAGGTGTCTGTGCTCCAGGTGTCTGTGCTACAGGTGTTTGTGCTCCAGGTGTCTGTGCTACAGGTGTCTGTGCTCCAGATGTCTGTGCTCCAGGTTTTTGTGCTCCAGGTTTCTGTGCTCCAGGTGTCTGTGCTACAGGTGTTTGTGCTCCAGGTGTCTGTGCTACAGGTGTCTGTGCTCCAGATGTCTGTGCTCCAGGTTTTTGTGCTCCAGGTTTCTGTGCTCCAGGTGTCTGTGCTCCAGGTTTTTGTGCTCCAGGTTTTTGTGCTCCAGGTTTCTGTGCTCCAGGTTTCTGTGCTCCAGGTGTCTGTGCTCCAGGTGTCTGTGCTACAGGTGTCTGTGCTCCAGGTGTCTGTGCTCCAGGTGTCTGTGCTCCAGATGTCTGTGCTCCAGGTGTTTGTGCTCCTGGTGGAAAGGCTCTCATTTTCCTCCTTGAAATAAGTGTTTATATTGTTGTTATATTGTTCACCCACTATTGATCATGTGACTCATCACATGACCAATGTTGAGCGTCTCTTTCCCTCTCAGGTTTAAATATCTGGGTCTCTCCACCGTTTTGGTTTTAGAACTGAAGCTTCTTGGATGAAACGTCTTCAAGAAACTTAAAGACGTCTCTTTTCTCTCCAAGCTCCTTAGATCACATGACCTGGATGATTGAGAACCTACAGACATATTGACCTGGTTTCTAGGTCACATGACAGGTCAGAGGTCAGCGACTTTAACTCAGTTACTCCTGTTAATGTGAACTCACTGAGTGTTTGTGGTTTACCTCTCAGACTGACTGAAGATGATGATGGAGGAAGAGGAGGACAGAGCAGAGTCTGCAGGGTCCAGCTGTCTGTCTGTGAGGAGTGACCGGTCCAAAGATCAACCTCCAGCCTTCAGTGCTGAACCTGGACCAACGAGGTCAGAGAGCTGAACTCACTGAGTAACAGAAATAATTCTGCACTGACATTATAATCAGTGTTGATTCTGGTTGATTTTCTGACTGTGTTTGTGAGCTGAGAGGAAATGAAAATGAGTTTGTAACAAACATCAGTTTTGTCCAGTTTTCCTGTAAAAAGCTGAACTCTAATCTAAGAGGATGTTACTGACAGGAAACAGCTGCATTATCTGCAGTCTGTGTGATCACAGCTGCTTCAATCATGTTTGTGTCTGCAGAGGTCAGAGGTCACAGTCTGCAGGGTCCAGCTGTCCGTCTGTGAGGAGTGACCGGTCCAAAGATCTACCTCCAGTCTTCAGTGCTGAACCTGGACCAACGAGGTCAGAGAGCTGTGATGACTCCTTTACATGTTTGTGTTTCCTGGATAAATCTGACCTGAAACATCCTCAGATTGTTACAAAGATTCATTAAAAAGAAAACAATGAAAGAGAAAAGATCCAAATGTTAGACTTGGTCATTTGCTGTTTGAGGACAGTGATGCTCATATCTGTGGGGAAAGTGTGACCTGAGTGGGTTCATGTTTGTCTTTAAAGAGCTGCTCTGATTCTCTTTGTGTCTGATCTGTGAAACAGTCTGAGAGGTCACAGAGACCCAGCAGCTAAAGCCTGGATCATACTGGCTGCTGTTACTCCATCAGGACAACACTGGACCACAGTGGTGTGGATGTAAATGGTAAATGGCCTGTATTTATATAGCGCTTTTCTAGTCCCTAAGGACCCCAAAGCGCTTTACATATCCAGTCATTCACCCATTCACACACACATTCACACACCGGTGATGGCAAGCTACATTGTAGCCACAGCCACCCTGGGGCGCACTGACAGAGGCGAGGCTGCCGGACACTGGCGCCACCGGGCCCTCTGACCACCACCAGTAGGCAAAGGGTGAAGTGTCTTGCCCAAGGACACAACGACCGAGACTGTCCGAGCTGGGGGCTCGAACTGGCAACCTTCCGATTACAAGGCGAACTCCCAACTCTTGAGCTACGATCGCCCCGTAGTGTAGTGGATAATCCCACCATACTGATGCTCAGAGTTAATCACAGGGAACAAAACCAGATGTGACCTTCAGATTGTGACCTTTGGAGTGGACGATGCAGATTTCAATAGAGAATAAATGTTGTTGTTTTCCAGCTGTAAAAAAAGAATAAAATTATCTGAACTTAAGAATTTATGATGCTGGAAAAAACATGGAGACTATAACACAACATTTCACTGTGTTCATAGAATGAATGTAAACCTGTCAGACATTCATTAAATATGCAAAATGTCCACAGAAACATCAGAGGGTCAGATGTGAAGCACTCAGTGATTTTGATCAAATGACTCATCAGTTATTGATCTGTACTACACTGATCTACCACGTTAGTAAAGCTGGTGTTCTGGTGGAGGGAGACCTTGGATCATGTTCTGGTGTTGGAGCAGTGATCTGCTGATGGTTCAGTTTAATGAGCTTCTTCAAAATCATCCCTGACATCACCACTGAAAGGACGTCCATAAACTTACTAAAAATGGCCCATTTTTTCATAATCTGAGAGTTTAAAGCTTGACAGACTTGATTCAGATGAAGTTATTTGAGCAGAAACTCCTGAACCTTTATCCTGTGTTGATCTAATCCTTCATGGTTCCTCCACAGAGTGGACCAGCAGAGCTCAGAGGTTCCCAGTGGTCAGTCTGCCCAGCAGCATCAAACACACCTGGACTCCATATTTATGGTCTGTACATGAACAACAACTACTGTTACATCTGTTCTGTCCACAGTCATCTCCATGCTGCTCTTTGTAGACCAGTGTCAGTGTGTCCAACATGGATCTGATGTTTGGCTCCATGATTTCAGTCTGATTGGCTCATTCATAAATATTCTGTTCCAGCTGGTGGAGGACAACATCATCACTTTTGTGAAGAACGAGCTGAAGAAGATCCAGAAGGTTCTGAGTCCAGATTACCCAGAATGCTTAGAGAGTCAGAGGAGCAGCAGCAGAGAGGCATTTGTGAAGATCACAGTGGACTTCCTGAGGAGAATGAAGCAGGAGGAGCTGGCTGACCGTCTGCAGAGCAGTAAGAGGATTTATCTAAAGATTTAAGCTGCTGGATAAATGAACATTTTCCAGAGATGGAAGATGGAGCAACATGTTTTAAAGATTAGTTCTTTTTGGAATTGAGTGTTTATTTTTCTTCTCATTCAGAACTTCAAGCTGCAGTTTGTCATCGTAACCTTAAATCTGCTCTGAAGAAGAAGTTCCAGTGTGTGTTTGAGGGCATCGCTAAAGCAGGAAGCCCAACCCTTCTGAATCAGATCTACACAGAGCTCTACATCACAGAGGGAGGGACTGCAGAGGTCAATGATGAACATGAGGTCAGACAGATTGAAACAGCATCCAGGAAACCAGACAGACCAGAAACAACCATCAGACAAGAAGACATCTTTAAAGCCTCACCTGGAAGAGATGAACCAATCAGAACAGTGCTGACAAAGGGAGTGGCTGGCATTGGGAAAACAGTCTTAACACAGAAATACAGCCTGGACTGGGCTGAAGACAAAGCCAACCAGGACATCCAGTTCATATTTCCATTCACTTTCAGAGAGCTGAATGTGCTGAAAGAGGAAAAGTTCAGCTTGGTGGGACTTGTTCATCACTTCTTTAATCAAACTAACCAATCAGGAATCTGCAGGCTTGAAGACTTCCAGGTTGTGTTCATACTTGATGGTCTGGATGAGTGTCGACTTCCTCTGGACTTCCACAAAACTACAATCCTGACTGACCCTAGAAAGTCCACCTCAGTGGATGTGCTGCTGATAAACCTCATCAGGGGGAAACTGCTTCCCTCTGCTCACCTCTGGATAACCACACGACCTGCAGCAGCCAATCAGATCCCTCCTGACTGTGTCGACATGGTGACAGAGGTCAGAGGGTTCACTGACCCACAGAAGGAGGAGTACTTCAGGAAGAGATTCAGAGATGAGGAGCAGGCCAGCAGGATCATCTCCCACATCAAGAAAGCTCGAAGCCTCCACATCATGTGCCACATCCCAGTCTTCTGCTGGATCACTGCTACAGTTCTGGAGGATGTGCTGGAAACCAGAGAGGGAGGACAGCTGCCCCAGACCCTGACTGAGATGTACATCCACTTCCTGGTGGTTCAGGCCAAAGTGAAGAAGGTCAAGTATGATGGAGGAGCTGAGACAGATCCACACTGGAGTCCAGAGAGCAGGAAGATGATGGAGTCTCTGGGAAAACTGGCTTTTGATCAGCTGCAGAAAGGAAACCTGATCTTCTATGAACCAGACCTGACAGAGTGTGGCATCGATATCAGAGCAGCCTCAGTGTACTCAGGAGTGTTCACACAGATCTTTAAAGAGGAGAGAGGACTGTACCAGGACAAGGTGTTCTGCTTCATCCATCTGAGTGTTCAGGAGTTTCTGGCTGCTCTTCATGTCCACCTGACCTTCATCAACTCTGGACTCAATCTGCTGGAAGAACAACAAACAACGTCCATGTGGTCTAAATTATTTGATAAACCAAAACTCCAATCTCTCCAGCAGAGTGCTGTGAACAAGGCCTTACAGAGTCCAAATGGACACCTGGACTTGTTCCTCCGCTTCCTCCTGGGTCTTTCACTGCAGACCAATCAGACTCTCCTACGAGGTCTGCTGATACAGACAGGAAGTAGCTCACAGACCAATCAGGAAACAGTCCAGTACATCAAGAAGAAGCTCAGTAAGAATCTGTCTGCAGAGAAAAGCATCAATCTGTTCCACTGTCTGAATGAACTGAATGATCGTTCTCTACTGGAGGAGATCCAACAGTCCCTGAGATCAGGACGTCTCTCCACAGATAAACTGTCTCCTGCTCAGTGGTCAGCTCTGGTCTTCATCCTACTGTCATCAGAAAAAGATCTGGATGTGTTTGACCTGCAGAAATACTCTGCTTCAGAGGAGGCTCTGCTGAGGCTGCTGCCAGTGGTCAAAGCCTCCAACAAAGCTCTGTGAGTACATTTGTACTCATGTCTTTACTTTAACATCCAACTGTGTCAGTAATTTATTTCACCAGGCTTTCTTTGTATGAATTTGTATCCTAAAGTTTTGGGATTTCTCCAATACAACTGTAACCTCTTTGATGCCTCCAGAACTCGGTGCACTCGAGACGCTGAATCCACCATAAACTCTGACATCACTGCTGCTGTTATGTTATCAGTCTGTGTTTAAACACTTAGGCTGCATGTGCCTGATGTTGTGATACTTTATATTCACATGCATGCTCCTAGATACATTTCTACTGCAGGTCTATTTTTAGTCACAAATGTTGGTGAAACACTTGCTTTTACATGCATGGTGGGTCCTGCATTAAAGCATTTGAATTACTCAGTGAATGATGGCAGCCAGAGAAACATCCTTAGTTCCACTTTAATCTCTGCTTCGGTCCTCCACAGTGTGTTTGTTGTTTCTTTGTTGTTGTTGGCCTGCTCTCTCCTCTCACTCCAGTCTGGTTGCAGCAGATGTTTGTCCCTCCCTGAACCTGCAGACTTGGGTGCAGCACCTCAGTTCATCTTCAGTCTGAAACCAGCTGTTTTATCCCCTCAAGCACACCTTCCCTGGTCATCTCTGCTGTGGTTGCTATAAAATTTAATCTTGATTAAAAAGAAAAAACTCAAGTCAGACTTGATGCCATTTATTGGCAGCATGGTGCCTGTTTGATGATAAACTGCAGCACAGTCTAAAGCAAACCTTCTGACTTTATTGACTTTATGCATGTATATGTTCTTCCTGTTCACCTTGGACACACAACAGCTCTGTTTGTTGTGACTGGATCTAGAACACAATTCAGATCAGCCAACATATCCTAATCTAGATGATTTTTAAGGTGGTATCTGGGAGGAAAATTAAAAATCAGCTTGGATGGCCTGTACTGTATGATGGCCTTGGTTGCACCACATTGACAGCCATGCAGGGTGGTTCACTCCTTGGGCAAGAAGACCGAGGAGTGAGCCACCCTTGGTCAAAGCTTGGTCATTCAAGCTCACTGTTTCCCCTTGTTGGTTGATGATAAGTATATTTTTTACCTGACTTATAGTCATTGTCTTCAAATGAACTCACACACTGCTGACTGCTGTAGCTTACCTGGCTGAGCAGGTGACCCGTGTACTGAAGGTTAGAGTCGTGACTCCAGGGCCTGGTTTGAGTCTGCCCAAGACCATTTCCTGTGTGTCAATCTCCTCACTTCCTGTCTTCTCTGTCCTATACAGTGAAGACAAAAGGCCTCAAGTTCTGAAAACTCTTCCCCTTCATCATCTTCCAAATCATCTCTCTCATCTAAAATCACCAGTATTCTCTGAGTAGAGAATCTTTTCACAATCTTGACTGATAAGGATCCAAGTGGGTAAAGTTATTTATTTGTTGTGTTCCTATTTGCAGCTGGGACAGATTGTGAAAAACTCTCGGCTGCCAAAATTACATCCAGTTTAGAAGAAAAACATTGAGTGAAGTGTTTGTTTCATCATCCTTCACAGCTCATCCACCAGGTGTCACAAACTGCAGCAGAGCAGTACAAAGCATGTCATACTGGAACTGCAACAACCAGAGTTTTACCTACCTTTGGTGTTTCTTGACAGCATGAGCGTAATATTTACTGAACAGAGTCGTCTTCTGTAATCTTTTCAGATTCAGAACACTGTATTTATTTTCAAGGGGCAATTAGGATCCTGACCTTGCCAACCGTACATACAATACACAAACATCACATTAGGGAGACAGGTCAGGCTAGATCAGCCGCTAGAGCAGCGACCCGGAACTGAACAGCAGAAAATGCACAACATGAGGAAAGATGAGGAGAAAAAAGAACTCCGCCCAGACTGAGCTCCAACAGGGAGATCAGTTTGAGAACAGAAAAAAATGACCTTAGCACAGAGCACATGAAAACTCTTAATACGCCATAGAAACACATGACAAGCAACAGGGATGGGTAAAAGGTGAGAGACAGCCGGTGTAGACAGCGCATCCGGGCCTGCAGCATTTGCGCTGGTCCCCTCGACCCACGTCTGCACCGGGAGGGGATAAGCATGCTTAGGATGGAAGGAACAGTCTAAACACCGTCTGGTATCAGGGTGAGATTTGTTATGTTCAGCCTTGAGACCACAGCTGGCGCCGGTATGTTAGCCGCATGAAATGATGGTGGTTTTCTTTGGTGCCAACAACTGCATGTCACAGCTGATCTAACAGTCCGTCACTCGTCTCTCAATCTCCCGTTGGAGAGCCACGAGCTTCTCCGAGAGGTTAGCAGTTTTGCGCTCAAAGAGCAAAGTCTGAGAACTCACGACCTCCATGAGCTTCTTCAAGATCTTATCCGTGCTGCGTTCAATGAGCCCATTTTGAGAAGTCACGACCCGTCCCATTGTTTCAGTCACAGCGGCAGCCTGGTGGGGTTTTGAACAGCTGATTCTGCTTTCTTTAATCTTCAATAAGCCAGGGCCAAGCCAGCTCAGATCAGCAAGAACCCTTTGCTGCTGTGAATGTCCGTGCTGCTATATTTCAGGATCAGGCTCTAAATGTACAAATGGATCTGAGAAGATCTCCAATCATGTTTCCACTAGATTTACAGTTTGTTTTCATGTCTTCTGACTCAGAAGGTGGAGCAGGTGGAGCTTACAAGGAGTAAGTGCTGATATAGAAGAAGAGTTGTGTTTTAATGAAGCTATTTAGTTTACCAATAATTGTATTGCATGCTGGCATTAAAAATGTTACATTTGACTGATTTAATTAATTAATTTGTTTGTTTTCTTCCAGACTGAGTGGCTGTAACCTCTCAGAGAGAAGCTGTGATGCTCTGTCCTCAGTTCTCAACTCCCAGTCCTCTAGTCTGAAAGAGCTGGACCTGAGTAACAATGACCTGCGGGATTCAGGAGTGAAGCTTCTGTCTGCTGCACTGCAGAGTCCACGTTGTACACTGGAAACTCTCAGGTCAGGATCCAAACATATCATTAAATGATATTATTGTATAAACAACCAAGCTTTATAGAATTGGCAGGTGAACTTTTCTTTATCTTTGGATTGCTTCGGAGATTCTTAATTACTGTCTGAAGATTCTTTACAGTCACATATTTTGTTTTAATGGTAAAACAGAATTATTGTTCAGTTCAATGAGCAGGTAGCTGTGAGATTCATAATAATGAGGTATATTTGTATTAAAGATGACTAAACTTGAACAGTAACTGTGTGAGTTACTGTGTTTACTCATGTGTGCTGATGTTGTGATTAATTTAAAGCTGAAGTAAACTTGTAATGAGTTTAATAGAGTTTCTGAAGTAAGTGTACTTGGAGATATTTATGTGTTTACTAAAGTCCAGCAGCAGGAGGCTGTGTGCAGCATAGAGGAACCCAGACCTCAGCTTTGTCTCCTGGCTTCTGTTGCTGCTGTTACAGTTTCCCCTCATCGTTCCCTTCAACAGTCTCCTCACTGTAACAAATCAAAGTGTTACTGTATAGATTCACGTCTGAATGTTGCCATGTGCTATTAAAACTAAAAGCGATGTTTCATACACCCACGTGGTTCAGTCACACAGTAACTGATGGTAAATAATGTTTGTGTTGAGCACATCGTGCAGGTCAGCTGCTCCACAAAGATCTCAGGTTTACCTGCTGGAACAGTTTGTGATCATGAAGGATAAACTTCCTCTTTGTTTCATACAGATGTGACATGAACAATAACACATTCATGAAATCCTGTTAGGAACACAAACACTATTGTAGCTGGAGAATATATTTGAATGTAGGATAATGTAGGGGATCATCAACAACAGTAATAACTAACCACCACCTCACCATTTGGGTTGGTAGCTGCATGTTGATTGATGAAGTCATTTTCTTCTTCCTCCATTTCTACCTTATTACCATCAGATTAAAAGCTGCACAGAGACAGGCACTGGACATGTTTAGCCTAGCTTAGCACAAGGACTGGACATGGGGGAAACGGCTCTCATCACTGGATCGAAACATGAAAACAAATCTGAAGTAAAGTTTTGTTGAAGTGAACTGTGGTGGTGCCCAATGTTCCCTCTAAGCTGCGCACATGCGCAATTGCGCACTGCTGGCACGTCTCTGCGCACAGAAAATCTGTGTTGCACACAAAAAAAATCAAATCTCAATTGAAATTAAAATTAAAACTTCAACAATTCTGTTCTGCAGTGTTAGTCAGTGAGTGACTGTAGGGCTGTGCGATATGACCAAAATCTCATATCCCGATATTAAGACATCTATCGTCCGATAACGATATAAATCACAAAAATGTAACATATTCTGTGAATGTCGGGCAGCTCGACTTGCGTGAAGTGTTTCCAGCTGGGCGTCGCGTACCTGGAGTCGAGTGTTTTAACTGACGCATGAAACGATACATTTTTAGACATAGGTTGTAACGGCCGCCGTTTTCTTTGTGAGTATTTATTACACAGCGTGCTGCGGGGAAAAGCCTGTTCTAACGTTTGAGGCTAAGGTTTATTTTTTAGCACCTGGCGGCTCTTTTTTGCTTCTCATCCGTAAATACTCTGCATCTTTCTCATGATTCAGTTTATTTTGAAAAGTCTCAACAGGATCTTGAGCTTTATTGTGAAAGGTTTATGTGGAAAATAAACAAGCGGACACGAGGTGGTTTTACCGTCGTTGTTGCTAACGACAACGCATAAAAAACAAGCGCTTGTCCATCTGTAGTGTGGTTATATTAAATATAAGAGAAAGAGAAAACTTTAAGAAATTAATATAGCCACTACAGTGACCATCAAAATAATGAAAAAATATTGCCATATACAGTTTATTTTGCGACACCACGAAACAAACGATAGCGTAAAATGAAACGATAGACGTTTTTATATCGTCATCCGATATATATCGTTATATCGAACAGCCCTAAGTGACTGGCTGCTCCCGTATGGGATCAGAACGATGCCACCTTATCCCACAGTCCAGCCAATGATGCGATTCACATTCGTATATACGCAGCTAATCAACGTCGCTGACAGGCTATGACAGCGTCCTTATGTGCCGACACCGGTGTGTTAGCAAAGCGGCTGATGTGCAGTGAAGCCACGTTAATGACAACGTGTACAACCATTGGAGATGTGAGCAGGACAGACGGAACAACTGACGGACAAAGTGTGGACTTTATACCAGTTTTTAAATTGTGTTGATCGGCCGTAAAACCAGAGTTATGATAAAAATATCTGCAATGTTTGGTTTTCTTCCTGAATACTGTCGTTGTTTATAACAACGACAGTATTCAGTATTTATTGCAACAAACTTTGTTGTTTGCAAAACTCAGTAACTTTTTGAAGAAGTAACTATATAATTAATTGCCCAACATCGTTCATTATTTACTGTATGTTGCAGACAGAGTTACAGACTCTCTCCCAGACCACAGACTCATAATACAAGTCAGAGCTTTATAAAAATAGAAAGTTGTGTTTTCAAAATTGGAGTTCAAGTTATTTTTCCTTCCAATAGTGTTAACATCCTACACAGGTCATGAGCAAGATTTTTTTTTTTTATTTTCATTGTAAGTGGACTAAAGCAGTTAATTAAAAGTAGTCTAACATAAATGCTGTAATTTGATTACTTTAATAAACATGTAACTTGGATGGATTCGATGCTGGCGTGACCACAGTGCACACGTCTGCTGTCGCTCACAGTGGTCCAAGGGACGCTCAGGGAGTTTGTGTGTTCGCTCAGACACGTGAAACATTAGAGGGAACATTGGCGGTGACTGGCAGGGAAAAGGGGAATGATAAGACTCACTGTAAATATAATTATGTATGTATTGAAAAAGGAACAACTAAAATGTTCCAGCTGGAAAAATGAAATCAGTTTCAGTTTATGAGCTCTGTTTGTTTTCTTTACAGTTCCAACCTTTTATAGTGAAATGAGCTGCTCATCCCTGTTTAGATGACCTGCATAAAACAATACAGAGCACATTGGGCTGAATATGGAAGCATCACAGTACAGCTTCACTAAAGTCTCTGATATGAGATGAGAAATGAAGCAGCCAGAGCTTTTTCATGAGTGGAAATCCACTGTGACTGTGAGCTGCTGCTACAGCCTCCAGATTAGCCAGCAGCTCATCCTGCTCAACATTTTCTCACCAACTTTAATGGAAGTGTGATGTTTTCAGCTGGAGTGATGGTCAGGGTGGCCTCCCTCTCCTCTTCTTCTCCTCTTCCTCTTTCATTTGTAAAGCCACTTCTGCTGCTTTCATTCATTTGAAGTCCTGTAGCTGAGTTTGGGAGAGACTAACAGCCTCGGCAGCAGAGGGGAGAAAGGCTGTAACACCACCACTTTACTCTGTTCTACCTGTCACATCATTTTATCAGGAAACAAATATGTTTTTACTATGTTTGTCTTGAAGATGTAAGAAGATCACATGGTGCTTTTTATTATTGTGTTGGTTTGTTTCCTGTCTCTTGGATGGAGCCCAGCTGTGCGTGGCCCCTGGGCCTGTGGTCAGAGTGTGTGCTGGATAATCCGGCCCAGGATGAGGCCAAACTGACATGGGATGAAATGTCTGTCACATAATTGAGCTTAGTGTAGTTTCATTTCTGCACAATTTAAAAACAACCAAAACTTGTTTCTGTCTTTTCTATGTTATACTGTAGACTTTCTTTGATACTGTGTCCAAAAGGAGCAGCTTTTACTTTGAAGGGGAGCCGTCTCTGTTTCCTCTTCAGGTTGGATGATGGAAGCAAATGAGTGTGTGATGTTCTTTCAGTGTCGCACTTTGTAGACGCTCCCTGAGCACTGGTCTCACAGCCAGCTGCACATAGAGACCAGTGTTGTTAGTCCAGGTCAGAAGATGACTTGTTGGAATGAAAATGAGCTTGTAGTTTGTCTGCTTTAATCATGTGACTGGAAAAAGCTGTCATGGTGGACTGTGTGGCAGGCAGGCAGGAGTGGTGGACCCAAAGTGCAGGACTCTTCGGAGACGAGATTTAAACTGAAAACGCAGCTTTATTGCTAGACCAAACTTCACAACAAACAAAACTCAAAACAGAGGTGCAGGAGGGCTGGAACTAATGAACACACAGCAAGTCGAGGGTACGACGCGACACTGGGTTGAGGAAAACACAGGGCTAAAATACACAGGGGAGTAATGAGGGAATGGGCAACAGAAGGGAGACACAGCTGGGAGAGATCAGGGCTAACGAGACGGGGGAGCGAAGCCAGACACACTAACCTAAGACAAAGCCTTTCACAATAAAACAGGAAACATGAATCACTACTCCGAGACACGGACTCAACACAGAGAGACAGAACATGACACACGGAACTGAACTATAAGTGAAACCACAATTCCTAAAACATGGATAACAGAAACATGAAACTCTAATAATAATAATAATAATCACCATCATCATCACCACCACAAGAGAATGAGAAAACAATCCAAAACCCCAAGATAACTGAAACACAAAGTACCAGAGAAACATAAAGAATAATCCATGATGCAAAAGTAAACCAAAACATAATAAACTCAAAATACTGGGTCCGACGGACCCAGAACCGTGACAGTAGGTGTTGGACTTCAAGTATGTGCATTTCTTTCACACTTCACCTTTAAAAGTGAAGCCTTGTGGTTCCTGGAAGGAAAAACACGACTTTTTCAAGTCTTTGTCCTGTTTTTATGATAAATGTACGACTTTAATGTGAAACATTCAGAGTTTTTTCTCTTGTTGTGTTTGTTTGAAGCTGCTTCCTGTTGGCTTCAGCTGTTTGGAGTTTCCATTTTCTAAACTTCTACATTCTGAACCTTCTTCAGCTCTGAACAGATGATGAAACACTGAATGATTTCAAGCACTTTGTCTAATAAACTTACATCTTTCATTCTTTATACAGATTGAGGGACTGTGGTTTGTCAGAGATCAGCTGTGATTATCTGGCAGCAGTGCTGAAGTCCAACCCCTCCCATCTGAGAGAGCTGGACCTGAGCATCAACAAGCTGCAGGATTCAGGAGTGAAGCATCTGTGTGGTTTCCTGGAGAGTCCAGGATGTGGACTTGAAACTCTGAGGTCAGTCACATGTTTTAGTTGTGCTGAGATGAATATGATGTGAAAGTTGTGCTGACACTGTGGATCAGTAGGCCCACAGACCTCTATACAGGAAGTCTGGTTCAGCTCTGTGTAGAACTTCTGATCCCTGATCCTCTGAGTCTGACTCAGTAGATAATGCAGAGTTCTGAGCTGATGTGGGTGAGCGGACTCAGGCAGCCTGACAGAGTTGATGTCCAGGTCTTCCCTGCTTGTCCTGAAACATAAACATGAGTATCCTTGCAGGTCAGATCTCATCAGTCACACCTGTTAGTGCAGCTCTCCTCTAGATTGTAGTGCTTGTTAAACTAGGATGATTTTAGGAGCCTGGACCGCAGATCCAAGGGAAGTTATGACTTGGAAAGACTAAACCAACCTGTTAGAGGTGTTCGCACTAACATAGATAAATACTCAGATTTACACCTTTAGTGTCTCACAAAGGGTTAAACAGTGAATGTGCACAGAGAGGTTGGTGGTGAGATGGGCACTTCCAGCACTGTAGATGTGTTCCAGCTCAGTGTTCATGGAAATAATCCAGAGAGCAGGATTCCTTGATGAATGTCACATCTTCTTAAAGTTATAATCCACAGGGAAAACTGTGAAACTGTCGATCTGATATCTACTCAGCCAATCAGGTGTTTGATCTCCAGCCCCACCTTATTATCAGTTTCTCTCTTTCACATCTGAATTATCTTCACTTCACATTTCAGTCAGTTCAGATTTCATTAGCACGTTCACTTTAGCTTAATCCATTTTAATCCAAACACCTTTCTCTTTAAACTCTGTCAGTCACAGTATATCCAGTACAATCCTCTTCTTCACTGAGTCACACATTCAGAGATCAGAGTGTCCTGTGTGCTCTCATTCACTCACACTCACTCTCATATGGCTGAAGTCTGTTTGTACACAGGCTGTCAGCTGGCCTGAGTTAGGCCTGTCTCTAAAATCATTACTTTATTACTTTTATTCTGATTCATCAAAGCCAAACTCAAACATCTTTATATTTACTGATTATGTTCTCATCAATAATTAACAGTCAGTACATTCAGATATGAATCATAATTCAGTGTTTAACATATTATCACAGATGGACTCCACAGGAGATCTCCTTTATGAAGAAACTGTGAAAGTTTGTCCAACAGTGGGAAACATCTCAGAGAACATCTGTGAAGCAGAAACTAAACACAATAATAGAAGAAAAGCCAAATAATGATCCAAATGCTGCTCTGAGACTATCAGACAGGCTTCCAAAGACTGCTCAGCTCTCAGACTTACTTAAAGATGCTGGTGCTGTCCACAGATCAGCTGACCTGCTGGGTCTCCATGATCAGCTTTGTTTCTTGGAGATAAAGGCTGAGCCCTTTAGAGCTTCAGTTCTGCAGAGCAGCAGGATGTCTGAGGTCTGCAGAAACACAGAAACACAGCAGCTAAAAATAGTTGTTCAAAGAAAACGAGGTGGGAGCTGCTGGTTCCTGAGCTTTGATACTGGATTAGCTTCAGCAGTTGTTCCCATCACTGCTGTAGGAGCTGCATTTAGTCACAGCTGATTGTCTTCTTTTAATAATCACAATGATGACTGTTGTAAAAACAAGCAGACAAAGAACCAATGAGAGTGAAGAACAGGATAAAGAGCTCCTGTGATGGTGGCAAAGAAATGAGCAGCAGACGGCCGTCTACATGTTGTAGTGGTTTACAGTCACCAGGGGGCGCCGTCACGGCCACGCAGTCAGTGGGCTGCTCTGCTTGTGCTGTTGTTGGTGAAGCTGAAGTGAAAGCGAGTGTTAAAACAATGGAAAAAAAATTTCTGGGTGTAACTGTTACCAAAGTGCAATTTAGACCTGGCCTGTGGTTGTCTGTGAAGGTTCTCAGTCATCCAGGTCATCGTAGTCAAAGGAGTTTGCAAAGAAAAGCGTCTGGACTTCTTTAAGTTGCTTGAAGACGTTTCACCTCTCATCCGAGAAGCTTCTTCAGTTCTAAGGGTCAATTGGTAGGGAGTCCCAAATTTAAACCCAGTGGGAGTATCCCCCCCCAAAGAGGGACAAAGGACCCCCTGGTGATCCTCTAATCACATGAGCCAAGGTGTGAAAGCGGGTGTGGGACCTAATCAGCCAGGGTTTCGGGTGAGCTCATTGTGAAACCTGGCCCCACCCTATCATGTGAATTCCTGAGGTCAGATGGCCCAGGATGTGAGTGGGCGTTAAGGCGTCTGGGGAGGGAACTCAAAACTGGATTATAGATGGCAGACAGTTGGTGTCGTAAACCACCACCTCTGTTCAAAGATGGTCGCTCACAGTGGACATAGATGGCCTCTTTCACTCCTCTTTCAAACCATCTGTCCTCTCTGTCCAAAATGTGAACATTGGCATCCTCGAAAGAGTGACCTTTATCCTTAAGATGCAGGTGGACTGCTGAGTCTTGTCCTGTGGAGGTGGCTCTTCTATGTTGTGCCATGCGCTTGTGAAGTGGCTGTTTGGTCTCTCCAATGTAGAGGTCTGGGCATTCCTCACTGCACTGTACAGCATACACCACGTTGTTCAGTCTGTGTTTTGGAGTTTTGTCTTTCGGGTGAACCAGTTTCTGTCTGAGTGTGTTGCTGGGTCTGAAGTACACTGGGATGTCATGCTTGGAGAAAATTCTCCTGAGTTTCTCTGATACACCGGCTACATAGGGGATGACAACGTTGTTGCGTCTGTCTTTCTTATCCTCCCTCGCTGGTGTCTGATCTTCTTTTCTGTGCCTCTTTGCTGACTTTATGAACGCCCAGTTAGGATAACCACATGTTTTCAGTGCTTCCTTTACATGTGTGTGTTCCTTCTTTTTCCCTTCAGGCTTAGAGGGAACATGTTCTGCTCGGTGGTGTAGGGTCCTAATTACTCCAAGTTTGTGTTCCAGAGGGTGATGGGAGTCAAAGAGGAGGTACTGGTCCGTGTGTGTGGGCTTCCGGTAAACTTCAATGTTGAGGTTGCCATTGTCTTCAATGTGTGCAGTGAAGGATTCCACTTCTTGTGTCTTGATTTTGACCCAGGTGTGGTCTACATAGACGATAACTTTTTTGATAAAAACATCAAGTTCACCTAGGGCTGCACGATTAATCGTTAGAAAATCGCGATCTCGATTCATACTTATGTGCGATCTCATTTCCAAATGACAACGATTTTAAAAAAGAAGAAAAAAAAAAGACGCGACGATTGTACCGCATTTTGATCCGGGACGTAATCTGCATGAAAACAAGCGCTCCCTCTTCCTGCTCAACAAATGACAAGGGCGGAGCCTTGTACCACGTGGTACAGAAGCTGTGCCGTGATGCTCAAATTGGCAGGGAAAAACAACGTAGAACACGTCAGGGATGATGAGAAAGTGACTGGAGAAAATCCGTCCCGGTCAACCACCCAAACATCAATAACGGGAACCTTATACAGCGCTTCCCTATACACGTTGAACTCCTGCAGGCACAAAGAAATTACGGAGGCTATTACTTATCACCTGACCAAAGATATATCAACACTGTGCAAAACGAGGGATTTAGGAAAATGATCAACACCCTAGACAAACGCTACACAGTGCCGTCCCACAACTATTTTTCTATTGTTGCACTACCTGCTCTATACACGCAGTGTCGAGCAACGGTGGAGACGGAATTACAAGCAGTACAACATTTTGCGGCAACCACAAAATGTGAGGCATTTATTGTTTTTATGTTTATAATTTGTTTTTATGTTCAGTTTCTGTTACGAAGTTGATGTGCAGTTAATAAGCGCAATAAATATTTATATTGGAAAAGAAAATCGTGAGAGAATCGTGATCTCAATTCTCACATCCTGGGCCATCTGACCTCAGGAATTCACATGACAAGGTGGGGCCAGGTTTCACAATGAGCTCACCCGAAACCCTGGCTGATTAGGTCCCACACCCGCTTTCACACCTTGACTCATGTGATTAGAGGATCACCAGGGGGTCCTTTGTCCCTCTTTGGGGGGATACTCCCACTGGGTTTAAATCTGGGACTCTCGGCCATTTGACCTTAGAACTGAAGAAGCTTCTCGGATGAGAGGTGAAACGTCTTCAAGCAACTTAAAGAAGTCCAGACGCTTTTCTTTCCAAGCTCCTTAGACTGGCCTGTGGTTGTTATCTAAGTGATAATCATCAATTCTACTAAAACAAATACAAAATAAATAAATTTGACACATTGTGTTGATATCAAAAGCACACTGAACAATTCAGTGTTGTTTTACTGCTGTTCTCTCTTCACTTCTTCTCCTCTGATTCTCTCAATTCAATTCAATTCAATTCAATTCAATTTTATTTATATAGCGCCAAATCACAACAAAAGTCGCCTCAAGGCGCTTTATATTGTACAGTAGATAGCACAATAATAAATACAGAGAAAAACCCAACAATCATATGACCCCCTATGAGCAAGCACTTTGGCGACAGTGGGAAGGAAAAACTCCCTTTTAACAGGAAGAAACCTCCGGCAGAACCAGGCTCAGGGAGGGGCGGGGCCATCTGCTGCGACCGGTTGGGGTGAAAGAAGGAAAACAGGATGAAAGACATGCTGTGGAAGAGAGACAGAGATTAATAACAGATATGATTCGATGCAGAGAGGTCTATTAGCACATAGTGAGTGAGAAAGGTGACTGGAAGGGAAAAACTCAATGCATCATGGGAATCCCCGGCAGCCTACGTCTATTGCAGCATAACTAAGGGAGGATTCAGGGTCACCTGGTCCAGCCCTAACTATATGCTTTAGCAAAAAGGAAAGTTTTAAGCCTAATCTTGAAAGTAGAGATAGTGTCTGTCTCCCGAATCCAAACTGGAAGTTGGTTCCACAGAAGAGGGGCCTGAAAACTGAAGGCTCTGCCTCCCATTCTACTTTTAAATACTCTAGGAACAACAAGTAGGCCTGCAGAGCGAGAGCGAAGTGCTCTAATAGGGTGATATGGTACTACAAGGTCATTAAGATAAGATGGGGCCTGATTATTTAAGACCTTGTATGTGAGGAGCAGGATTTTGAATTCAATTCTGGATTTAACAGGAAGCCAATGAAGGGAAGCCAAAACAGGAGAAATATGCTCTCTCTTTCTAGTCCCTGTCAGTACTCTTGCTGCAGCATTTTGGATTAGCTGAAGGCTTTTCAGCGAGTTTTTAGGACATCCTGATAATAAAGAATTACAGTAGTCCAGCCTGGAAGTAATAAATGCATGAACTAGTTTTTCAGCATCACTCTGAGACAGGATATTTCTAATTTTAGAGATGTTGCGCAAATGGAAGAAAGCAGTCTTACATATTTGTTTAATATGTGCGTTGAAGGACATGTCCTGGTCAAAAATGACTCCAAGGTTTCTCACAGCATTACTGGAGGCCAAGGTAATGCCATCCAGAGTAAGAATCTGCTTAGATACCATATTTCTAAGATTTTCAGGGCCGAGTACAATAACCTCAGTTTTATCTGAATTAAGAAGCAGAAAGTTAGCGGCCATCCAGGTCTTTATGTCTTTAAGACATTCCTGCAGTTTAACTAATTGGTCTGTGTTACCTGGCTTCATGGATAGATAGAGCTGCGTGTCATCTGCATAGCAGTGAAAATTTATGCTATGTCTTCTAATGATGCTGCCTAAGGGAAGCATGTATAATGTAAATAGAATTGGTCCTAGCACTGAACCCTGTGGAACACCATAATTGACCTTAGTGTCTGAAGAGGACTCTCCATTTACATGTACAAATTGGAGTCTATTAGATAGATATGATACAAACCACTGCAGTGCAGTACCTGTAATACCTACAGCATGTTCTAATCGCTCTAATAGGATATTATGGTCAACAGTATCGAATGCAGCACTGAGGTCTAGCAGGACAAGCACAGAGATGAGTCCACTGTCAGAGGCCATAAGAAGATCATTTGTAACCTTCACTAAAGCTGTTTCTGTGCTGTGATGAGCTCTGAAACCTGACTGAAACGCTTCAAATAAGCCATTCCTCTGCAGATGATCAGTTAGCTGTTTGACAACTACTCTTTCAAGGATTTTTGATATGAAAGGAAGGTTGGAGATTGGCCTATAATTAGCTAAGACAGCTGGGTCTAGAGATGGCTTTTTAAGTAAAGGTTTAACTACAGCCACCTTGAAGGCCTGTGGTACATAGCCGATTATTAGAGATAGGTTGATCATATTTAAGATTGAAGCATTAATTAATGGCAGGACCTCTTTGAGCAGTTTTGTAGGAATGGGGTCTAAAAGACACGTTGATGGTTTGGAGGAATTAATTATTGAAGTTAACTCAATAATTAAAAAAATCCCGCCCTTGTTCTTCTCGCCCCTAGTCTACTCACTCACAGGACCAGGTGTGTTCGGTCATCATGAAGACCCTACTCGTTCTGGTGGCCAGTGTCACAATTCTGTTGGGACTGCTGTCGCTGATTTCAGAAGAAGAAGGACAAGATTGACACATGACGCAATACATCCAGACGACATGACACAAGATCACAACCACCCATGGATGAACAATGCCTGGTACCGTTATGTGTACAACTCCACAAGAGACAGAAACTATTACATCTGTTCGCACATGCCTCTTAATGCAAAACACCTGATAATGTGCATTCCACCAACTTGTCTGACACACTGAACACGCTACGTCAGCTCAGACGAGTACAGCAGCAAGATTACACGCAAAACACAGAGGACTGGCTCACATGGCTGCTTAGCGGGTCATGGAAGTCATTACTCACAAAAGGACTAACATTCGTTGGAATGCTCCTTATGTTACTTTGCTTATTTTCCACATGTGTACTGCCTTGTATTCGGAGTATGATAAGCAAAATGTTTACTGTAAGAGTGCAAGCTTACATTGCATTATCTCAAGTTGAACAAGCTCGAGAAAAGGTACAAGTTGAAGAAGATGATTTTTTAAGCACTAAACTGTGTAAACCCACTAAAGTTGATCATGTACGTTTTCACAAGATGATACTCTAGTTGAAAATGCTTCTGCAAGTGACTAGTAGTTGAAGTACATAAATATATATGAACAACAGCAGGGAATGTTAAGGGATTTTGTGATTTTATGATGTTTTTCCTTTTTGATACATCTTCCCTTTTAATGTTTCATTTACTCAGTTCTCCTTATAATGCTCCATTTACTCATTTACTCATATGCTCCTGTTAAGAAAGGCTTGGAAAGCACATAGTGTTCACATATCTTTATGTTTTGTCTTTGCTTCTTCTCACACACATACACATGAGCCCTGCAGTAATCGCTGACTCCTGTGAAAGTCTCTTGCAGACACCCTTGGAAACAGGACCCAACTGGCTTCTGTTTTCCTCGAGATAGACAATACACTCACACACACACACACACACACACTGTGTCCTATACATGCCCAGATTGTCTGTTAAAGCCTGAAAAAACAGGGAATGTTGCGATGTATAAATAAAGCTGACTGCAAAGCCTCGGGGTGAGTATCACCTGATCACTCACCCGTGCGCACGTAGTTCTCTGAACAAAACTCTGACTGTTTCTGTATTCTTTCAATGTTTAAAAATGTCTTGCCACTGACATTTAATTCCACATGTTGCTCTGCATCAGTGCTCAGTTTCCTGACAAAACAAGATTAAATATTGCTAAATATAATAGTATCTCATTACACTTCAACATAAGTGTTTTATTTTTGTAATAGTTTATCTGTTATTTTTCAGACTGAGTCACTGTGACCTGTCAGAGAGAAGCTGTGAAGCTCTGGCCTCAGGTCTCAGCTCTCAGACCTCTAATCTGAGACAGCTGGACCTGAGTAACATCAACCTGAAGGATTCAGGCGTGAAGCTTCTGTCTGAAGGACTGAAGAGTCCACACTGTACACTGGAAACTCTCAGGTGAGATCAAGCATGTTTCTTTCATCAACTGACAGAATTAGCAGATTAATAATAAGGCAGTCCTCTAATAAGAGGAGAAGTGGAGGTGTTTTGAAGGGCAACATACTCTTATGTTAACAAGACAGGAAGTAGTTCCTGGGAACTGCTTCCTTTGTTATTGTCTAAGTAGAAACATGATGGTAAAACAGTGATGAGTTTGCAGAGGTGAATCCACAGCACACAACACAACAATGCTGCTGCATGCTGAAAGCAGACTTCTCACAGATTCTGAGACTGCAGGTTTCATCACTGTCCAACCAAAATTCACTGAACCAGCAGTAAATGAACGTCCAAAACTACGCTTCATGTTTAAAAAACAGATGATCAGGGGGATTTGTGTTTACATCTTTGTTGTGTAATCTGTTCACCTGCTGTTTCAGCTGTTTGGTGGTTGTTGAGATGGTTTTGTGACCTTTCAGCTGAGATTCTGACATTTCTGTAGATTCCACACGTCTAATTACTTTGTATAGCATGAATGGCCATAACGAGGTTTTTAACAGTAAGAAAAGTTGTAAAACGTAAGAAAATATAGTTAAAAGTCCAAAACCTTCTACGTCTGGTGGCTTGTGGTAAGGAGCAGATCAAACGAGTAAAGAATTACGTTAGAATTATAAATGGCTTCAACAGCACATTCAGGTCTGTGAGACTCATTCAGACACTGAGCCGTGGCTCTGTGCTACATGCACATATTTCTGCATCTCTGCCATTCAGACACACTTTATATATAGTTTATTTTATGTAGTATTCAATACTGAACTGTACATTTAGTCTTTTTAAAGGCAGCAAGTTTTATTCAGTGTTTTCATAAAAGCCTTATTTTTATCCATTTACTGCTATTAGGAAGAACACGTGAGGTTTAAGACCTGGACCAGTTTGAAACCTTTTGTCCTCCACAATGAAAAATGGGTGGAAATAAAAATGGGTCTCACTTTAGCCAGCTCCTAATTTTATCAGTTCTACTCTCAGCGTCTCCTGTATATCTCCTATATAAATGTTGCACTCAGCTTTGTGGTCTCCAGTATCACTGAGATGCAGCCAGATGCTGCTCGTTTTGCCTTTTCACTCTTTCCTGACATGCTTGCATTTCAGTACAGCTCCCATTTCTCTGTGTACCTGGTCTCTACTACCACCCTTGCTGTCTATGGGACATTTCCGTCTTCTTTCACATACTGGTATGATCCCAGTCTGTCTCTTAAAGTGTTTGGCCACATGGTTTGCTCATCAGAATAAAACCTCAGCCGTGCTCACATTGATTATCAGCAAGCCTGAAAATTCATCAATATTTGACCTATGAAATTATCTCAAGGGCTGGATTTGGCCCACGGGCCATATGTTTGACACCCCTGGTTTACACAGTTTGGTATTCAATGTACGAGTTAGCTCTCGGCTAACTAGCAGACAAGCTAACTGCTGGGACTGCGTCTTTCTAACCAGAGCGTCAGACACTCAGACTGGTTTTCTTTGTGGATGATGATGTGTTCTCACACTGATCCTTCATGCTGATGCTGCCATCCACCCACTGCTCCTGGATTCATCATCATCATCTCCATCAGCCCTCACAATACTCCACCTTCATCAGCTTCATGTTCAGGAGCCTGGATGGACAGTAATTCTTTCCATGGGTTATGGTGGGACATTGAGAGCTGAAGTCAAACAGCAGTGAGAAATGAAAGACTGTTTCTATTTAGTCTTGTGATGTGCAGCTTTGTTCAGAGCATTAAGGCCCAGCAAAGATTACTGAGGTCACAGAGTCACTGATGAAACCTGTGTGCTCATAGAAACTGAAACCAGATGAACCAGAATAGAAGGACATTAAAATGAAGTGTCAGCTGCACAAAGGCAAAGCTGTTCAGTTGTTGGTGTGAGTTATTTAAATGGAGGATGGAGTCAGACTTTAAGCTGCTGGACTCAGTCACTATATCCTGTTCTCCTCATAGAACCTGGATCCACAGACTCACCTGTGACACAGTGACACACAGTGTGGCTACACACACATTAGAAAGTGGATCAGTCACACTTGTACAGTCATTTGTTGTGCTGGGAAACCATGAACACTTTGAATCACCATTAATGGCTTTGTTACAGCAACATTCAATCATGAGTTCAAAGTAGTGTATTGTGTCCTTATGTTAATAGTACTGCAGTATGAGAAGTGCAACATTCAGTGTGCAGAAACAAATCAGGTGCTTTCTAACAGCAGTGTTCCCTTTAACACAGCAGCAGTTCAAATATTTCTGTCAGTCTGAGCTGAAACATGAATCTGATCAAATATCAAATCAAAGTTCTTTGTCTCTGCCAGGACGTCAACATCTGATCTAGTTTTTTACAAAGTTCCCCTCAGAGTCCAGAGCCACCAACATACCTTTGACCAACAGCAAGTGAACATTTATAAATGTGTGTTTTCAGAACAGGAAGCAGCAGAACTATTGTTCTGTTATCAGGCAGCAGCACAAACGCTCATCAGCTCATTTACTGTGCAGGACTTTGAGTGTGTGAAGTGTGTGTTTGTGCTGGATTTCCTTTGGAGAATCTCAGTCAGAAACAAGACAAAGAAAAACTCTTTCAGTCGTCCAGGTTGAGTTGACAACATGAACTGCATTTATCTTCCTCTGACTTGACATGTTCTTCCTCCTCTGCACCGAGCCAGCTGCTAAGACACAAGCTCACTGACATTTTCTGATGATAAAGAAACTCTCTTCTTCTGTACAATATGAGCAGCAACAGAGAACAAGCTCTCACAGGTACAGATGTTGCAGCTGTGGCCAAGTACATGTGCTGCATGTTTGGAGCAGCACTCTAATGGACAGGCCTCTGTACTGATGGTGGGCTCTGCTCTGTATCCACCACACTGTTCTCAGCTGAGTCTTCCTCCTGTTCACACTCTGATGAAGCACCAATAGGGCAACTTTTTCTCTGGTGGCTCGGATGTTGTTGCTTCCACAGGTTTCCCTCCAACAACCCTCTGTTCCCTCAGTAAGTTCAGTAAGATCTGGGTAAACACTTGAGCTCCTTGAATCTGGCTCCAGTGCAGCAGCAGTTTCACATATACAATGTTGGCATTTTGCTTGCGTGTCTCCAGGTCTGTTCTGAATGTAGACTTGAATTTGACCACGTAGGCGGGGTCATCATCTGAGCTCTCCATCACCTGAGAGAGATGACAAATCACAGAATCACAGAGCATGAAACCAACTTTTCTCCTCCCAGAAGTTCAGTCACAGACCTGCAACAGAAACAAGAATCAAAGATTCAAATGACGCAGAGCATTCATGTCCTTATATCCACAAACATGTCCTCTACATATTCATGCTGTATTTACACACACATACAGAGGCTGTTTGTCTCTCACACACAGACAGGACACTGAGAAATACATCATGTTAAATATACCTGCAGGGTTCCAGCTGTGCACGTTGTCCCTGTTAGCTGTGGTTGCCATGGCAACCTTGGTGTTGTGCGCGATGCAGGGACGTGTTCAAAGGCAGACGTCTGGCAGCAGCATCATATTTGATGCACTATCTGTACTGAGTGTGCTGACTTTATTTCAAATGTCCCACTGCTGTGCAACATGAATCACATGTTAGCACGTTTCTGTAACTCCCAGGTAACCATGGTTACCCAGCCACGCCCAGTAGTCTCCAGAGAGACCAACAGCTGGTTCATGTTGTAACACCGTGGCTTTCATAGTCTCTCCTTTTTCTACAGCTCATGTGTTCTTCTTGTGATGGTGCGTCTTGAGGCTCATACATGCCGTCATTTGTTGGTCCTAAGAACGTTCCTCAGACCGACTTCTTCAACAACACTAATCGACCTGCAGTTTGTAGCTACTCACTTCACTGTGGCGTTTGTTAGCTTGTCTTTCTTTGGTTTATCTAGACTCCTCCCACCAGCTGAATCTACGTAGTCTGCCCAAGCCTCCCACCTCTGTTTGTTTGGGTTTGTTTGCTGCCATCAACAGCGTGTAATGCATTTAAGTGATACTTCAGACATGAAGTACTCCGATGATAAAAAACTCAACTTTGCTTCCAGATAACTTTAGTTGTATCAACACTGCCTCCTGGAACAGTTTAAAATGAACATGTCAAAGATCTGTACCTGTCTCCATGTTTCTGTCCCCGCCCCTTTCTTTCTGTCCTGGGTCATGTGAGCGCTGCAGAAGTATTAGGCCCACCCTCAATGCTCTCATTGGCTGAGACGCATAATACGCCCATTTCAAGCCAGCACTGGTCAACATCCCTCCTGTGACCCATGGCTTTATATTCAGAGCCAGTGAGCACTTTCACAATAATCATGATTTTAAAAACTGTGATTATTCCACAACTTAGACATCCACACTATTCACACTCTCATAACACACACATATATATAGGGCCTTGAGGGTGACCACGTTAACGGCGTCCAGAGGACGGTCTGTGTATTCAACCCTACCTCTGACGCCGGTGCCTACCTCTCAATTTTAAATCCATGTAGACATTGAGGGTTCTCGGGAGGGGCCGTGCTAACACCTGCTGCTCTCTGGCAGCAGCACCATGCCCTCCCTTGTTTTAAATGCACTTTAGAACAACACGCAGCAACACTACACATGAGCGGGAGGAGGGAGGTATGGGGTCTTCACACACCCCCGTTCTCTACTAGCCATCGGGGCGGGGGGCTGGGAGGAGGTGTTGGCTGTCCGATTGGCCTCCCTGCTGCTGCGGAGCCTGGGGCGGTCTGCTTGCCTCCACCCCGGGGGAAAGGGTCACATATCTTGGGTCTGGGTGCCGTTTCCCCCTCTGGGGGCGAGGGTACCTGGACCCGGGGCATAGAGTATGTTTGGGGAGTATGATTGTGTGTACATGTCTATGTATGTCTGTCCCTACGTTGGGTGAGTGCTGAGTGTTTGTATATGTGTGCATGAGGGTGGGAAAGCATGTTTATGTCTGTGTGTGCCTGTTTGTCTGTGTCTATATGTCAGGTCGGGTCTTAGACTCCACCTCCCTGGGTACTCCCAGGCCCTCCAAGTGTGGAGGCCTATCTCCCCTCACCACACTCCCTGCCGGTAACTGATGCCCTCAGGGGTTGGTGCATTGGTGGTTCTTGGTGTCCGGGGCTGGGCGCTCAGGTATGCACCAGCTCACTCCCGGTGGCTACTTGGCGGGGCCTGGTGCCTGTCGCTCGGTCAGGCCTCTTCCGGGGCAAAGGGGGCCCTCGGGCCTCCGGCCTCGGGGCCTGCAACTCGGTTCACTCTGGCACAGCTGGCTGCCGGCAGAGCCGGTGGGCATGCTGGTGCAGCCCCCTCTGGCTTCTGCTCCGTGGCTACTGGGTGACCCCCTCGTCTGGGGATCTCCTCAGCCCTTCCCAGGAAGGTGGCACGGATGCCCCTCCGGTGGTCCTCCTTGGGCTCTCGCACTCTGGGGCCTCTGGATGTCTGGAGCCTGGATCTCCTCCATGCCTGCTTCATGCCCTGGGGGACGGGGCTATGGGCCTCCACACCCTCTAGCAGACCGTTACATGGGGAAACCTTTTGTATACAAGCGCGTTGATCCACACAGGTGTGCACACGGGTGTTCACTGTTCGTAGACATAAACTACACCTTTCTTAGCTGCTACTTCAAAGCACATTGTGCGCTGTCTGTCCTGCGTGCTGCACAACAACTTTCAATATTTAGTATTTACTGCTGTTCACACTTAGCTAGATTAACGTGATGGTGTTGTGTTTAGTATGTTGCTTTGTTTTTTTGGTTTTTTTGCTTGTTTTCTCTTCTTTTTCTCTCAACAGGTGATCCAGGAGATTTTTTTTTTCTTTCTCTTTGTCTTTGTAAGTGCCCTTTCTCACTGTCCCTTTTCCCTTCTGTTTTTCTTTTCCTTCCTCTCTTTCTTTCTCCCTTTCCTATCCCCCAGTCATGTCTGTCCCATCTGTAACAACTGAAAATAAAATAAATAATAACAACAAAGTTTGATCAAATGGACCAATACGGCAATGCCATGATGATCCATTTGGCAAAATAAATCCATTTGGTATCCTTGTTGGTCTTCAGCAGAGATGGGCAGTAACGCGTTACTTGTAACGCGTTACTGTAATCCGATTACTTTTTTCAAGTAACGGGTAGTGTAAGGGATTACCATTGCAAAAACGGTAATTAGATTACCGTTACTTTCCCGTAGGAACGCTGCGTTACTGCGTTACTAAAACCGTGAGTTTTTTGCGAGAGTGTCTCATGACAGTGACGTAAGTGAGTGCGACGTTCGTGACAACAGCTGTCTGCAGATCAACAATGTATAATATATCGAGTGCGGGAGAAAGTATGAGCATGCAGCGTTTAAAGCGTGGAAGTACTGACCTTATTTTGAGTTTGATTCCATAAAAAGTGACAAAAACATTAGTGTCCGTTGTGCGTGGGAAGAAAACTTCTTTTTACAGCGAAAAAACCCCTAAACTTCCAAGCAAGCACCGAATGCGCTACAACTGGAATGGGAAATTCACAGAGAAACTCGCGGAGTCTTCAACTGACTACTGCGGCACACCTGCACCAGGGCAAACCTCCGCCTAAACCTCCTGCTTTACAGGTGAAAATAGAGCAACTAGTCTTTGACTTTATTTATTTTCTGCTGTGTTTTACTTGCATCTATTTGAAAGAGTGAGTGTAAACACTGGGCTGAAAGATCTATCGCTTTATCAACTATTCAGGTTGTAAATTGTGTTTTTAAAAAGTAACTAAGTAACTAAGTAATTAATTACTTTTGAAAATAAGTAATCAGTAAAGTAACGGGATTACTTTTTTGGGGAAGTAATCAGTAATTAGTAACTGATTACTTTTTTCAAGTAACTTGACCAACACTGGTCTTCAGACAACAATTCTTCAATAATTAATTCCTCCAAACCATCAACGTGTCTTTTAGACCCCATTCCTACTAAACTGCTCAAAGAAGTCCTGCCATTAATTAATTCTTCGATCTTAAATATGATCAACCTATCTCTAATAATCGGCTATGTACCACAGGCCTTCAAGCTGGCTGTAGTTAAACCTTTACTTAAAAAGCATCTCTAGACCCAGCTGTCTTAGCTAATTATAGGCCAATCTCCAACCTTCCTTTCATATCAAACATCCTTGAAAGAGTAGTTGTCAAACAGCTAACAGATCATCTGCAGAGGAATGGCTTATTTGAAGAGTTTCAGTCAGGTTTCAGAGCTCATCACAGCACAGAAACAGCTTTAGTGAAGGTTACAAATGATCTTCTTATGGCCTCTGACAGTGGACTCATCTCTGTGCTTGTCCTGCTAGACCTCAGTGCTGCGTTCGATACGGTTGACCATAATATCCTATTAGAGCGATTAGAACATGCTGTAGGTATTACAGGTACTGCACTGCAGTGGTTTGTATCATATCTATCTAATAGACTCCAATTTGTACATGTAAATGGAGAGTCCTCTTCACACACTAAGGTCAACTATGGTGTTCCACAGGGTTCAGTGCTAGGACCAATTCTGTTTACATTATACATGCTTCCCCTAGGCAGCATCATTAGAAGACATAGCATAAATTTTCACTGCTATGCAGATGACACCCAGCTCTATCTGTCCATGAAGCCAGGTAACACACACCAATTAGTTAAACTGCAGGAATGTCTTAAAGACATAAAGACCTGGATGGCCGCTAACTTTCTGCTTCTTAATTCAGATCAAACTGAGGTTATTGTACTCGGCCCTGAAAATCTTAGAAATATGGTATCTAAGCAGATTCTTACTCTGGATGGCATTACCTTGGCCTCCAGTAATGCTGTGAGGAACCTTGGAGTCATTTTTGACCAGGACATGTCCTTCAACGCACATATTAAACAAATATGTAAGACTGCTTTCTTCCATTTATGCAACATCTCTAAAATTAGAAATATCCTGTCTCAGGGTGATGCTGAAAAACTAGTTCATGCGTTTATTACTTCCAGGCTGGACTACTGTAATTCACTATTATCAGGATGTCCTAAAAACTCCCTGAAAAGTCTTCAGTTAATCCAAAATGCTGCAGCAAGAGTCCTGACAGGGACTAGAAAGAGAGAGCAGATTTCCCCTGTTTTGGCTTCCCTTCATTGGCTTCCTGTTAAATCCGGAATTGAATTCAAAATCCTGCTCCTCACATACAAGGTCTTAAATAATCAGGCCCCATCTTATCTTAATGACCTTGTAGTACCATATCACCCTATTAGAGCACTTCACTCTCGCTCTGCAGGCTTACTTGTTGTTCCTAGAGTATTTAAAAGTAGAATGGGAGGGAGACCCTTCAGTTTTCAGGCCCCTCTTCTGTGGAACCAGCTTCCAGTTTGGATTCGGGAGACAGACACTATCTCTACTTTCAAGATTAGGCTTAAAACTTTCCTTTTTGCAAAAGCATATAGTTAGGGCTGGACCAGGTGACCCTGAATCCTCCCTTAGTTATGCTGCAATAGACGTAGGCTGCCGGGGATTCCCATGATGCATTGAGTTTTTCCTTTCCAGTCACCTTTCTCACTCACTATGTGTTAATAGACCTCTCTGCATTGAATCATATCTGTTATTAATCTCTGTCTCTCTTCCACAGCATGTCTTTATCCTGTTTTTCTTCTTTCACCCCAACCGGTCGCAGCAGATGGCCCCGCCCTCCCTGAGCCTGGTTCTGCCGGAGGTTTCTTCCTGTTAAAAGGGAGTTTTTCCTTCCCACTGTCGCCAAAGTGCTTGCTCATAGGGGGTCATATGATTGTTGGGTTTTTCTCTGTATTTATTATTGTGCGATCTACTGTACAATATAAAGCGCCTTGAGGCGACTTTTGTTGTGATTTGGCGCTATATAAATAAAATTGAATTGAATTGAATTGAAATTGAATTCTGACGGCTATAGAACCAAATGGGACAGGCAAAAAGAGAAACAAACAAACAAAAAAAACTGTGATTAAAATTATTGCTGATGTTAATCAATTAATGAGTTAACGTGATAATAACAGGTTAAGTTGCCCTAATAATTAGACTTTGATGACAAACTGATGTGATCTCCATGTTTCCTTTGTTGGACTGTGGGCGAGTGTCAGAACTGAATGTACTGAGTAACATGTAGAGTTTAAATATGTGTCAGTTTTAGAGCTCTAAAGTGCAGCTATCATGTTAGGAATAGACAGAAACACTGAGCACACTGAGTGGATTGTCTGATGTTTGAGGCTTTCTCTCTAATATTGGAGGCTGTTACCTTACACTGTTAAACAGCTTCAGATGACTGTTGTTGTCTCTTGGGTATTGTCAATTATAAATAAAGTTACATTGAATGGATGTAAATGGATAGATGTTATTTGTCTGTGAAGGTTCTCAGTCATCCAGGTCATCGTAGTCAAAGGAGTTTGCAAAGAAAAGCGTCTGGACTTCTTTGAGTTGCTTGAAGACGTTTCACCTCTCATCCGAGAAGCTTCTTCAGTTCTAAGGTCAAATGGCCGAGAGTCCCAGATTTAAACCCAGTGGGAGTATCCCCCCAAGGAGGGACAAAGGACCCCCTGGTGATCCTCTAATCACATGCGCCCAGGTGTGAAAGCGGGTGTGGGACCTAATCAGCCACCGGGCAGAACAGGTTCCCTCTAAGCCTGAAGGGAAAAAGAAGAAACACACACATGTAAAGGAAGCACTGAAAACATGTGGTTATCCGAACTGGGCGTTCATAAAGTCAGCAAAGAGGCACAGAAAAGAAGATCAGACACCAGCGAGGGAGGATAAGAAAGACAGACGCAACAACGTTGTCATCCCCTATGTAGCCGGTGTATCAGAGAAACTCAGGAGAGTTTTCTCCAAATACAACATCCCAGTGTACTTCAGACCCAGCAACACACTCAGACAGAAACTGGTTCACCCTAAAGACAAAACTCCTAAACACAGACTGAACAACGTGGTGTATGCTGTACAGTGCAGTGAGGAATGCCCAGACCTCTACATTGGAGACACCAAACAGCCACTTCACAAGCGCATGGCACAACATAGAAGAGCCACCTCCACAGGACAAGACTCAGCAGTCCAGCTGCATCTTAAGGTCAAAGGTCACTCTTTCGAGGATGCCAATGTTCACATTTTGGACAGAGAGGACAGATGGTTTGAAAGAGGAGTGAAAGAGGCCATCTATGTCCACTGTGAGCGACCATCTTTGAACAGAGGTGGTGGTTTACGACACCAACTGTCTGCCATCTATAATCCAGTTTTGAGTTCCCTCCCCAGACGCCTTAACGCCCACTCACATCCTGGGCCATCTGACCTCAGGAATTCACATGACAAGGTGGGGCCAGGTTTCACAATGAGCTCACCCGAAACCCTGGCTGATTAGGTCCCACACCCACTTTCACACCTGGGCGCATGTGATTAGAGGATCACCAGGGGGTCCTTTGTCCCTCTTTGGGGGGATACTCCCACTGGGTTTAAATCTGGGACTCTCGGCCATTTGACCTTAGAACTGAAGAAGCTTCTCGGATGAGAGGTGAAACGTCTTCAAGCAACTTAAAGAAGTCCAGACGCTTTTCTTTGCAAACTCCTTTGACGATAGATGTTATTGTGACAAAGAGAAAACGGTTGTTGACAGATAGATTGTTGTTTTGTGTGTCTGCAGTCTGTCAGGCTGTCTGATCACAGAGGAAGGCTGTACTTCTCTGGCCTCAGCTCTGAGCTCCAACCCCTCCCATCTGAGAGAGCTGGACCTGAGCTACAATCATCCAGGAGACTCAGGAATGAAGCTGCTGTCGGCTGGACTGAAGGAACCAGGCTGGAGACTGGACACTCTCAGGTATGAACAGTGTTGCCAACTTAGCGACTTTGTCGCTATATTTAGTGAGTTTTCAGAGCCCCTTAGCGACTTTTTTTCTAAAAAGCGACTAGCGACAAATCTGGCGACTTTTTCTGGTGTTACTGGAGACTTATTTATGACGACTTTTTGACGTGAAAGCGCGTATCGCTTTTACTCTCAACAAGCAGCGGTGCTGCCGTGGGCACCTCACCCGTGCCAAAGCGCTCACGGGCGGAGGATAGTCCTCCCCCAGCTGCTATCAGGGCAGGAGATGTTCACCCATGCTTCCAAACTGCAAATGAATCGCTTATGAGCAAAGCTGCTGCTCCCGCACTGACTGTAACGCAGTCAGTTCTTCTTTTACTGTTATGCTGTTTTGTGGATCACAAGGTTTAAAACTACTTATAAACACACACACACACACACACACACACACACACACAAATTAACTCCACCAGAGTGCCAATCTCGGGTCACTTTTGCCAGTCCAGGCCCGGATAAAGGAGCAGGGTTGGAATTGTGACATTAAAAAATAATAATTGCTAAAAGAAATTTAATTTGTAGTTCTAAATAAATTCTAAATTCGTTTAAGACGTTTTTTACTCACTTTATGTCTCTTCCACGATGTTATTTCTCTCTCCAACAATGTAGGTTACAATTACATTAGCATGACCAATTATGCAAATTAGGCGATGACATCATTAAGCGACTTCTAGCGACTTTTAGGACAGCCAATAGCGATTTTCCTTACTGAGGAGTTGGCAACACTGGGTATGAAGAATGTTTGATAGAGGAGGAAGAGCTGGAAACATTTCCTGTGTCTTTCACTCACTTCCTGTTTGTTTCCTGCAGATGACACATGAACAATCACACATGCAGGAATATTTTCAGGGACAGACACACTAGTCTAGCTGGATAGTACATGGATATTTATGTAGGGGTCTCCAAGATGTCTGTTTGCAGGAACATCTAGGTCACAGGTGTACCTGAGATAGATGCCAGTGTACCTAATAAAGTGTCAGCTAACATTTGGAAATAGAAGCTTAAATAATGACAAACTCTACATTCACAGCTGAATTCACAATAAATTTGTTCTCAAGTGCACATTTTTCTGTTATTGTTCTCAAACAACAGAATGAGAATGAAATATTGATTCTAACAGGGCCCATAAACAGCATTAGCTTAGCAGCATTATCAGAGTTTCCATCATGGTTACACAAATCCTTACTTAGCAGAGCAAAGTAGCCTACTTAGCAATAGCTGCTCAAGTTATATAAAGCAAGGGAAAACAGTATTAGCATTAGCTGCTAATGGCAGCTTACTTAGCATAAACTCTTCACATCTTTATAATGCAAGGGAAAGGAGTCACTCATGGAAGCCTATTTAGCATTAACGTCTCACATCATTATAACACAAGAGAAAAGGGTATTAGCGTTAGCTACTAATGCTTATTCCCCTCAAATTAGCTTTAGCTGCTAATGGTAGCCTACTTAGCATTAACTCCTCACTAATATAATGCTAATTCACATCAAATTAGCATTAGTTGCTCATATTGTTATAAGGAAAGAGAAAACGTATTAGCATTAGCTGCTAATAATTATTCACTAGCATTAACTCCTCACATCGTTGTTACCCAACGGAAAAGAGTATTAGTATTAGCTACTATCATTTTTAATAAGTAAGAGAAAACAGTGTTAGCATTATTGAATAATGCTAATTCACACTAAATTAGCATTAGCTATTTACAACAGCGTACTTAGAATTAGCTGCTCACATTGTTAAAAAGTAAGGGAAAACAATATTAGCATTAGCACATAATGCTAATTCATGTCAAAGTAGCATTAGTTAATAATGGCAGCCTACTTATCATTAACTACTGACTAATATAATGCTAATTCACATCAAATTAGCATTAGCTGCTCACATTGTTAAAAGGGAAGGGAAAACAATATTAGCATTAGCTGCTAATAATTATTCACCTAATTAGAGTTAGCCCCTAATGGCAGCCTACTTAGCATTAACTCCTGACATCGTTATAATGCAGGGGAAAAGAGTTACCATTATCGGATAATGCTAATTCACATCAAATTAGCAATAGTTAATAATGGTAGACTTTGTATCATTAGCTGCTGTCATTCTTACAAAGCAAAGGAAAACAATATGAGCATTAGCTGCTGACAGGGGATTTCTTTAAATCACCTTGCCGTTCTTCAGCGGAGACGTCTGAGTTAGAAAACACAAACACTGCAGTTCTTTTACTCGCGAGGACGGTCACAGAGCGCTCGCACAGGAGACACTCATGGACTCGCGCTTTGTCACCGTCTGCGTTCTTTATTTATACAAGATTGATCTGTGTCTGTGTGTGTGTGTGTGTGTGTTACAAAGATAACAACGTCACTCAGAACAGCGGGTTTTTCCCTTTCTACATCTGTATGTTCTTGTAAAAGAGCTGAGGTTTCACTTCTCTATATCTAAATGTTCTCTGAAAACAGGAAGCGGTTATTTGCTGAATAGGTTCATCACACAAGTTACTAGGTGAAAAGTCATGTAGACATATGGTTTGCTTAGTGATCCATAAAAGAATACATTTCACGTAGCTGATAACACTATATAAAAACAATTTTCCTTTGACAGCTGCTAATGCTTTTTCATCTAAAATTAGAATTAGCCACTAATGGCGTCCTACTTAGCATTAACTCCTGACATCGTTATAATGCAGGGGAAAAGGGTTACCATTATCGGATAATGCTAATTCACATCAAATTAGCAATAGTTAATAATGGTAGACTTCGTATCATTAGCTGCTGTCATTCTTACAAAGCAAAGGAAAACAATATGAGCATTAGCTGCTAATGCTTTTCATCTAAAATTACAATTAGCCACTAATGGCGTCCTATTTAGCATTAACTCTTCACATCGCAGGGGAAAAGTTAAAATTGAATGAAAAAAAGAGTTCACATTACCTACTCATATTGTTAAAAAGTAAGAAAAAATATTGTTGGCATTAACGGATAATGCTAATTCACCTCAAATTAGTATTAGCTAATAACGGTAACCTACTTAGCATTAGCTGGTCACATTGTTATAAAGCAAGAAAATATGGTATTAGCATTTGATGCCAATTCCTATTCTCCTAAAATTAGCATTACCTGCTAATGGCAGTCTACTTAGCATTAACTCCTCACTAATATAATGCTAATTCACGTCAAATTAGTATTAGCTGCTAGCATCAGCCTACCTAGCACTAGCTGTTCACATTGTTAAAAGGGAAGAGAAACCGATATTAGCATTAGCTGTTAATAATTATTCACCCCTAATTAGAATTAGCCGCTAATGGCAGTATACTTAGCATTAACTCGTCACATCGTTATAATGCAAGGGAAAATAATTAGCATTATCTAATAATGTTGACCTTGGCCCACTGGAAAAGTTCAGAACTAAAGATTTAGGAGTGTTTCTCGATAGCTCTTTCTCATTTGAGAAACAAATAAATTCTGCTTTTAAAACCAGCTGGAAGGTTTGCTTAGAAATATTTACTCATATATGAGTTTTATAATCGATTGCATAATGATAGAGGTTCGATCCTTAGTAGTCTGTGAAGACTCTGTGTGCCTTCCAGAGTGCTCTGGCATGCACACACACTTTAAGGTCATGAGAGAGGTCGTACCCTCTCTTACTGATTTATGGTGTAGGAGGACACCTACTCTGTGTCTGGTTAAGTATAAGAGCCCTTTGTTAGGGGGACCACTGGACTCTTAGCACCAGCTTTGGGGTCACAGGGTCACATCTGGAACACACACACACACACACACACACACACACATACCTACACTATGCACAGACTGGTACTCTTTGTTCATACCTGTGTAAGACGTCATATGTTAATGAACTTATGCATATTCATGTAAGCTCAATAAAGAGCAGTGTTACGAGGGAGCAGACGAGAGCGACTGAGGTCAAGTGAAGGAACGGCGCTGTCACAGTTCTCTCCCTCATGAATTGTCTGGTTCCAGCGGTGGCTCTGTGCTAGACGACCCATCACCAGCTTTTTCCAGCTGTTTCCACTGGTTACCAGTACGTGGTAGAATCCACTTCCAGATCTTGTTGTTTGTCTTTAAATCTCTGAGTGGATTGGCTCCATCTTATCTCTCTTTAACAAAATAATCCAAGTCGAGCCCTCAGGTCTGCAGATAAGCAGCTTCTGACCAGAACTAGCCGTAAAAACAGAGGTGAGCTTTATCGATGGCTGCAGCCAAACTCTGGAACAGTCGCCCTTCACATCAGGTCGTCACCAACACTCGACATTTTTAAAACCCGGTTGGAAACACATTTGTACTCTGTAGCTTTCAATTCTGACGAGTCTTTATAGTAATTACTGTGTATGTTTCCTATTTTATCTCTACTCTGTGCAGCACTTTGGCTCAAGCTGTTTTTAAATGTGCTGATAAATAAATGTAGATTTCTTTGAATCAAACAGTGGAGCCGAGCTTTGAGCTCAGTGTGTAACAGTGTGTATGAGAGCCATGTAATGTCCATGTGTGCATGCTGACTGTGCTGCTCTGACCCCTCCTCCTTTCAGGGTGGAGCCTGCTGGAGTCCGATGGTTGAGACCAGGTCTGAGGAAGTGTAAGTGTGTTTTTAATGGGATTCATGAAAACAAAGCAGCACACATTCAACCATCTTCATCATGTCAGGAGTCATCATCAAAGTGTCAATCAATGAACAGATGATGGATCAATAACTGCAGCTGGATTGTGTTTGTTCTCTCCATCAGATTCCTGTCAACTCACAATCGACACAAACACAGTGAACACAAAGCTCCAACTGTCTGACAACAACAGGAAGGTGACACATGTGTATGAGGTTCAGTCATATCCTGATCATCCAGACAGATTTGATGTTCTTCCTCAGCTGCTGTGTAGAAATGGTCTGACTGGTCGCTGTTACTGGGAGGTCGAGTGGAGAGGAGACGTTTTTATATCAGTGAGTTACAGAGAAATCGGAAGGAAAGGAGGCAGTGATGACTGTTGGTTTGGATACAATGATCAGTCCTGGAGTCTGTACTGTGATTATAATGGTCCTCAGTCTGTCAGGCACAATAACAGACAAACATCCATCTCCTCTTCCTCCTCCTCTGTCTCTAACAGAGCAGCAGTGTATGTGGACTGTCCTGCTGGCACTCTGTCCTTCTACAGAGTCTCCTCTGACACTCTGATCCACCTCCACACCTTCAACACCACATTCACTCAAACTCTTTATCCTGGGTTTATGGTCAGGTTTCCTGCTTCCTCAGTGTCCCTGTGCTGAGTGTAAAGAGTGTCTCCTGTTAGAGAAACACTCTGACTGTTGAACAGATAGTTCAGTCTGTACATGTCTGTCTCTTTCACTCACAAACACGTTTTCACATTCATGGATTCAATCAGTTGATGTTTGAAACTCTTCTCAATGATTCCTTGTAAACTTCTTCCTCTTCAGTCACAAACAGGAAGTGATGTCACATGTGTTCCTGTCCACACAGCAGAATGAGTCTATTGCTGACAGTGATGTACAAACAGAGTGAGCATTTCTGAGGCCAAAATAAACTGAGTAGTTCACTGAATGAACACTGTGAGCTCAGCTCCTTCATCATTAGTATGGATTATATATGTATATGTATTATATTAGTATCATATATATCAGGTGCTGCTGGTTTCAGTCATTGTGCAAATGTGCTGTTTGTAAGGTTGTAAAGCTGCAGTCAGCTGAGACTGAAGAAGTCACCTGATCAGTGAGCAAACGTTTCTGAAAACGTCCAGATGAACAGAATCAACCTTTTGGGATCAGCCAGCAATGCAGCATCATTGTTGTTCAGGTTCAGAGGTTTGCAGGAATGAACTGATGACCAGAAACAGCTGCAGAGTCCAATCAAATACCAGCTGGAGTTCAGCTGCATCTGAAGAAGTCAAAGAAAAGTAAGGATGGCAAAGGGCGATGTTTTCTTCCAAAGAACTGAAAACATGGTCGACGCCTCATCAGAAGAATAATCTGGACATTTGTGAGGAACTCTAACCAAGAAAGCAACACAAGAAAGCAACGTCACACAGATCCAACAGACAGTTTCCATGACTGCAAGTGTTCAGTGTAAAAATGCTCCATTGCATTATTGCATCCTCTCACCACAGGAGGCGCTGTTGGCACCACTGATTGCTGATCAGCTGTTCTCTGATGATCTGATTGATCCTGTGAATAACGGGACTCACTGAACTCTGTGACACAGTGAAGATTACAGAGTTTAACATCTGACTGACGTCACACAGACAGAAGGATGAACCAGTGAGGCACAGAACACAGTTACTGGAGATACTGGATCAGCTCCATGTGAACCTCTGATGGAGAAGCTGCTGACCCAGAGAAACATCAGGACATGACAGGCAGCTGCACTGATCTAACAACATGTAGCAGAGCTGATCTATGTTAGAGGATCTATCACAGCAGCTGAAAGTCCAACACTGGATACCAGCTGAGCCTGTGCTGAGTGTTACAGGAAAAGAAACACTGACACTGGTAGACACAGTGATGCTGACTGGGGCACAGAGCTGAATGATGCAGCATCAGGACACTGTTTCAGTCTGACTGACAGAGAAACCTGTAGCTGCATCTACATGTGAGGCAGAGGCCACACAAGCAGGTTTCTATGTTTCACAGTGACTGAGATCTTCAGTGGGGGTGGACATGCTCCTGTACAGACCTCTGAGGAGAACCAAGGTGCAGTCAAAGAGTCCAGTCTGTCCTCACAGATGTCAACATGTGGTTTCATCAGGTCTGCTGTCAGCTAGCAGGCTCACATCAGAATCACTGTTCCTGAAAAACACAGTCTGTGTGACATCATCAGTCAGCTGATCGTCCCAGATCTGAATGGTTTCTGTCTCTACTGAGGAAGTCAGAGAATCTCACTGAGGTGTGGATCAGGTCTGAGTGAGCTGTGGAGGGACAGCTTTAAACAGTCCACAGGTCTCACGTCCTGCTCAGTCTGGTAGCAGATACCTCGTATTGTTCCAGATGTGCTGACATCACCAGCAGCAGCAGCAGCACAGCTGTGTGATACCATGAATCTCAGTTATTGATCCAACACACAGTAAATACAAAGATCAGGATTTATGAGAGTAATCATTATGAGTCTGAACACATGATCACTGAATGTTAGTCTCCACAATAATAAGCTAACACAAGCAAACACAGCTTTCAGCTCTTATTTTGAAACTTCTTTAGAGAGCTGTGATGTGAGCGTGCCTGGCTCTGAGGCACTTGGGTCAGCCTCTGTTGTTTAGAAGTGTTACAGACTGTGAATGACACAGACCTGTCAGTTTCATGTTTGTCTGTAACACAGCTCAGGGGCTCCATGCTGAACGCATCCATCCAGTGTTATTGATCCAGGACTAATACCAGCACTGGGATCAATACTACACAATCACATGTGTCCACGTGATGCAGTTTGAAGACCAATCAGATGTCTCTGTATGAGGAGGCGGGGTCACAGGAGGTTCACAGAAGCTCTGCAGCAGCATCATCAGCTCACATGGAAACTTTGATGATTCACTTCTGTGGTGTTTTTACAGAAACACGTCACAAAATTAGCTCCACCTGTTTTGTGTGTGAGCTTTGAGTTTCTTGTTTTCACATTCTTATTAATGTGGAATAACACAGAGACACAACCACTCACAGTTAACCTGACCCCACTAACTGCATGTGTTTGGACTGTGGGAGGAAGCCGGAGTACCGGAGAGGACGCACACAAACACGGGAGAACATGAAGCACTGAAACAAAGATGGTGGATTTGACCTCAGGACCAGGCGCGTAATTTCCAGGGGGGTTACGGGGGTCATGACCCCCCAATAATCAGATCCAGCAAATATAATTTCATCATTCCAGTTTATAAAATTATAAATTATCTTGCATAAATAGCTCGTTGATTTTCTTTAATCATTTCAATTATTGCCAGCAAAATAGTTTCATGTTTAATCATCTAGTAATGTAACCCCGCCTCCTCCGCCGCGTACTTGGTATTACCCAACCAGCTTTCTCTACCAAACCTTCACTGTTTGCTGTATGTTTGTTAGCACAGTCGCTGGTGCCAAAGACTGCCAGTGACTTCAGTCTGAGGGTTTGAAGTTTCCATGTCTGTGTGATGTGTGGTGTGAAGGCTGCTGGTTAAACTGGGACTCACTGTTTAAGGCACTGAGTGCTCATAGAGAGATGCTCCATGAGTCCCATTACAGACTACAAACATGGTGGAAACTTAGCTTTGATATCCACACACTCTGCACGTCTGTGAGTAACTGTGATGAAGATGTGCAGAGATCTGTGTACAAACAGGAGAAAGACTGTAAAGACTCTAGCTGTGTCCCAAAACGTCGTCTGCATCCTTCGGAGGACCCGGCCTTCGCGGTCTACGTGGGCCGGGTCCTTCCAAGACCGAGAAGGCCGGAAGTGTGAGGCTGTGAAATGTGACGGTCTAGCCTTCTGATTAGCGTCACCGCTGTCTCGGTGGAGTTTAATAAACTCAGACGTCTGCTCCTTGCTATCTAAAATATAACAGGACACTGGCGTAAATTCTCGACCGTCTCACACTTCTGTTTAATCAGTTTTCTGTTTAACGTTTATTCAGCTGTGTGAAAATCCTGGAGGAACCCACCCGATGGATTAATAAAGTTTTATCCATCCATCCATCCATTCGCTTCCGCTTATCCTTTCCAGGGTCGCGGGGGGTGCTGGAGCCTAATAAAGTTTTATTTAATCTACAGGGAGTGCAGAATTATTAGGCAAGTTGTATTTTTGAGGAATAATTTTATTATTGAACAACAACCATGTTCTCAGTGAACCCAAAAAACTCATTAATATCAAAGCTGAATGTTTTTGGAAGTAGTTTTTAGTTTGTTTTTAGTTTTAGCTATTTTAGGGGGATATCTGTGTGTGCAGGTGACTATTACTGTGCATAATTATTAGGCAACTCAACAAAAAACAAATATATACCCATTTCAATTATTTATTTTTACCAGTGAAACCAATATAACATCTCCACATTCACAAATATACATTTCTGACATTCAAAAACAAAACAAAAACAAATCAGCGACCAATATAGCCACCTTTCTTTGCAAGGACACTCAAAAGCCTGCCATCCATGGATTCTGTCAGTGTTTTGATCTGTTCACCATCAACATTGCGTGCAGCAGCAACCACAGCCTCCCAGACACTGTTCAGAGAGGTGTACTGTTTTCCCTCCTTGTAAATCTCACATTTGATGATGGACCACAGGTTCTCAATGGGGTTCAGATCAGGTGAACAAGGAGGCCATGTCATTAGTTTTTCTTCTTTTATACCCTTTCTTGCCAGCCACGCTGTGGAGTACTTGGACGCGTGTGATGGAGCATTGTCCTGCATGAAAATCATGTTTTTCTTGAAGGATGCAGACTTCTTCCTGTACCACTGCTTGAAGAAGGTGTCTTCCAGAAACTGGCAGTAGGACTGGGAGTTGAGCTTGACTCCATCCTCAACCCGAAAAGGCCCCACAAACTCATCTTTGATGATACCAGCCCAAACCAGTACTCCACCTCCACCTTGCTGGCGTCTGAGTCGGACTGGAGCTCTCTGCCCTTTACCAATCCAGCCACGGGCCCATCCATTTGGCCCATCAAGACTCACTCTCATTTCATCAGTCCATAAAACCTTAGAAAAATCAGTCTTGAGATATTTCTTGGCCCAGTCTTGACGTTTCAGCTTGTGTGTCTTGTTCAGTGGTGGTCGTCTTTCAGCCTTTCTTACCTTGGCCATGTCTCTGAGTATTGCACACCTTGTGCTTTTGGGCACTCCAGTGATGTTGCAGCTCTGAAATATGGCCAAACTGGTGGCAAGTGGCATCTTGGCAGCTGCACGCTTGACTTTTCTCAGTTCATGGGCAGTTATTTTGCGCCTTGGTTTTTCCACACGCTTCTTGCGACCCTGTTGACTATTTTGAATGAAACGCTTGATTGTTCGATGATCACGCTTCAGAAGCTTTGCAATTTTAAGACTGCTGCATCCCTCTGCAAGATATCTCACTATTTTTGACTTTTCTGAGCCTGTCAAGTCCTTCTTTTGACCCATTTTGCCAAAGGAAAGGAAGTTGCCTAATAATTATGCACACCTGATATAGGGTGTTGATGTCATTAGACCACACCCCTTCTCATTACAGAGATGCACATCACCTAATATGTTTAATTGGTAGTAGGCTTTCGAGCCTATACAGCTTGGAGTAAGACAACATGCATGAAGAGGATGGTGTGGACAAAATACTCATTTGCCTAATAATTCTGCACTTCCTGTACGTTCATGTGATCTCTACGATTAAAAAGCCAATAACCTTGAATCCTTCATTTAAATTTCAGCTGGCAGCTGTTGGAGTCAAATTGTTAAATGTTGTCATTGTGTTACTTAAATTTGTAAGTCTTAGTTCAAACAGCTGATCAAAGACATTCCTTTGTCTCTGACCACCTCTGCAACCAGTCTGTTGGTGGGGAGGCTGTAGTGTTTTATTATAGGGACATCCTATCTGAAGGTTCTGTTTTCTTGGTTAACCCTTGTATGGTGTTCGTATTTTTGTTACTCAGCCAGTGTTCATGGGTCTGGTGGACCCGCTAGAGTTTTGGCTTTCCAAATTAACACTATCAAACAATTTTATGTTAAATTACTCAACAGATGTTTACTTCATCCCAATTACAGCCATATGAACAGCAAACATGGTTAATTTTTTCCCTTTACCTTTGTTAGATCACATTTATGAATTAATGTGCTTCTCGTTTTTTTTGTAAAATGTTATAAAAAAAATTAAATCAGTTATAATCAAGTGGAGTGAGTGGAAAGACACAACACATTTACACGTGAAGCAATATGTTTCACAACTAAATGGGATCAGCTGCTCATAAATGGTGACATTAGGCCCAGGGTTGTAAAACGGGGAGGCGATGCACCCACTTATCCCACACTGTCCTGATGACAGCTAGCTTGTCTCTCTGCCGTCGAGCTGGTCTGTCGTCTCGGTTATCAAAACGGATAATCCTGGAAATTTTGTGGAAGTTTTCCAGAGACATTGATGCACGGAAAGGTTCTTGCCGGTTTCTGCATCCCACCGGGATTCTGTGGATTCCCCTTTGGACCTGAAAACTCCAGCAAGGATAAGAACCCTAAAGTAGGCCTTTGGGATTCTTAGATCAATTTGGTCCATCTCCTTCCAACTCTCTCCAAAAACACACCTTCCGTCTAGATTACTGCAATCCAGAATAATTTTCTGGATGGAATCTGGGATGAAAAGCTCAAATGAAGACTTGATGTCCTGCACATGAGTAACTGTCAGCCGTGGTGGCCCTGGCTTATCACAGTAGCAGCTCTGCAGGGTGGCTCATTTCTTGGACAAGAAGACCATTCAATTTCACCATTTATTGACATCCATATTTCTTCACTTGCTGTCTGGTGGGCTTGTTCTGGTCCTGGAGCTGGCTGCTGATGGGGTACTCATCCTCGTTTTGTTACTAAATGGTGCTCAACCTCATCCTCTTCTTCAAAGACACTGTCAGACTCTGAATTTTCAGAAATGTGAAATATTCTGAAACCTCTTTGTCAACATCATCATCCGAAGCTCCTCTCTCTTCCAAAATCAATTGGAAGGTCCTCGCAGCAGATAATCTTTTGCCATCTTGATCAATTGTGATAAAGAACCACACTGGCAAAGTCTTATTTATAGTATTATGCCCCTAATTTGCAGGTGGGACAGGGTATGAGAAAATAAAATTTGGATCCCTCAAGAAAGAGGGTAAAATGTGCGGGAATGTAAGAGCAGACGGTGTTTATAGTTGAATTTTCAACAAAGTTGCAACTTGTGCGGGAGCGGGAGGGAAAGAAAACACTATCAGCAGCACCAGAAAGGAGGAACAAAGGAGGTAACACCTCGAATCTGAGTAGTTACATGAGGCTGTCTTCTTGTTTGATAGAGTGATACCATATATGCCCTATAGCTGCAGAAAAGGCTCACATTGTTATCTTTTTACAAAAAACAGCTAAACATGAGAGGTTTTTGGACAAAGTTTGTGTTCTCCATTCTTTAAGCACTGATTCGAGCACCGATTAAGCACCGGCACCGTTTCAAAAGTATCAGTTTGGCACCGGTATCGGATAAAACCTAAACGACACCCATCCCTACTCCTAACATGCCTCCTTCCTCCTCTTCCTTTTCTTTCAGCCATCAGTAGCATGACAGTCTTATTCATTATGATCCACACATTTTATTTGGTAAAGCTTTAGTTCAGAAGGCCCTTACTAATGCAACACTCCCCATTTACCCAGGCTGGCACTTGGAGTACACTGGCTTGTGGCCCCTTGTGCCAGCATTAGTGCTTTCCTCCTTTCTGCTGCTCACAATTCACCGATCACACTTTGACTATTACCATTAAAACAAGAGTCAGAAAATTTAGCAACAGAGCTACGATACTTTAAATGTTAAAGTTTCATGATTCACGTGTGGATGTTGCATAAGAAAAGCATGATGTATAAAGTATAAGTGTTTCTGACCAGTTGTTCATGTTCCTTCATTTCTCCCTGAAATCTATCAAATACTGTCCAACAGACTGATGCACAGCAGTGCAGAGGCTGCAGGACCTGCGTCTGAAGCCTCTGGTTTAAAATAGTTCAAATAAATAATCCAGCTATAGTTGTCAGTATTTCCACTGCTGCACAGGAAATAACTTTATTATAACATAAATAATAAGAAATAAACTTTATTTTTCAAACACAAGCTTTACACAACTTGTACATTCACACAAGCACTTTTTCCATGTTTCTAAGTACTTCCTGTCTAACATTCACACTCTAATGGATGCATCAGAGAGCAACATGGGGTTAGTATCTTGCCCAAGGACATCATGCAGACTGGCATTAAACCACCAACCTTCTGGTTAGCAGGTGACCTGCTCGACCACCTGAGTTACAGCCGCCTCATCAAAGTGACCAATCACATTAGAATCCTGTCCTGCTTTGGGCTCCGCCTCCAAACCATCCAAAGCGGGTTTATTTGCACCATGTATGCAGGTAAACTCAAACATCAGCTGCTTCAGAAGGAAAATGTCAGCTTGTGGTTTCAATCACAGGAAACTCACAGGTTAGAGTCCAGCCAGAGGGCTGCTGTTGTTTATCTGTAAAGTCTCTAAATTTACAGAAATAAATAATTATGTGGACACATCTGGATCATCAGCAAACATGAAACCAGGCGACCACCAGGACCAAGCTGACTGCTGACACAGAGTTCATACTCTAACTGCTAGCTGCTCTGCTAGCTAAGTGAACTGATGTTAAAGGTCAGAGTAAAGAAATGACGTGATGCTGCTGGGAGTGACACCACAGACTAGCAGCGTTTAGTTACTCAGCATATAATGCAGTTAATCTGAAATCTCTTTTTCTCTCTGAAACAAAGTGACAGCAGACTGAGTCAAAGACAGAAACCTTATTTAAACAGCAAATATTCACCGGCTTCACTTCCTGATCCAGGATTCAAAGAGGACGTTGCACTTACTCAGCTTCTTCCCATGAACGTCTTCACTCTGCAGCTCTGCTGTCTGGACCAGGTCTGTGTAGAAACAGAGACAATCTTCTGCTTCATCAGTCCTCTGTGTCTGCAGGCTGAAGTCACATTAAACACTTCACACCAGCAAAGAGTCTGAAGCTCACAGGTCAAAGGTCAGCTGCTGCACCTTGTGTGATATTGTTTGATCAATAATTAACCTGCAGCAGGTTTCTGCTCCAAGTCCAACACACTGAACAACCCTGAGAACAAATCAGATGATGTGGGTGTGTCTGCAAGCTTCAATAGTATTAAACACCTCACACCAGCAATGAGTCTGAAGCTCGTAGATTAAAGGTCAAAGGTCAGCTGCCACACTGTGTATAACATTTCAATATGTATACAACCTGACTGTGGGCGTGTGTGCAGCCATAAACAGTTTAAACATTAAACACTGAACCATAAAAGAAGCTTAAGCTGCAGCTCACAGGTCAAAGGTCAGCTGCTGCAGCCAGTTATGACTTTACAGAAATCATCATGTTTTCCCTCTCAGCACTTGGGCTGTTTTGACTCAGCTACACTATGGGAAATGGCCACTGGTTCCACAGCTGTTCTTGTTCACAGCATCATCCAGTTAGAGAGGAAACTGTATAATGCAATGACCCATACGGTAAAAAAATATATTTTAAAATATATTTTGAAAGATATTTCAAAATATACAAAAAATGACCAAAACATATATGTGTTAAAATATATTTTATATTTTGAAATATGTTTTAGCACATATATTTTTTGGCCATTTTTTGTATATTTGGTAATATATTTCAAAATATATTTTAAAATACAATTGAAAATTAATTAAAAATCTTTCAAAAATATATTTTACCCCTCATATATTTCAGTCGAAGAAAATACATTCACATGTAACAACTGAAAATCTTTATTTGATATCTAAAACAAACATAGCATATAAATCAAGCTAGGAACATACATTATACAACTTTATTCTCATAACATTATTAAAAATTGTAAAATAATAAAAAAAAATACATATCTATATCTCTCTCTATATATATATACACACACATATATATATATATACACACATATACATTATGCTATACAAAATGCAACTGCAACAAACACTTATAAATAACAATACTGTGAATTAGATGTGAACTGCTATTAACACAATAAAGATGTGATTACTCAAAGATATTTACTGATCAATAACAAGCAGAGGAATACACACACACACACATATATATCTATATATGTCTATATATATATATACACACAAACACATATGTGTATGTGTATGTGAACATAATACATACTTAAGATGTAACTTTTTTCTTCTCCAACAGTCTGAGTTCCCCTAGCTTTGAATTGACTGCAATCCCCAAAGCCCCTCTGGATACATTGGGGAACCTCTTCCTGACTGCCACTGTAACAAACAAAAGTCACAGTTGTAGTACTTTTATCACAGTTAAAATAAAAACATGATTTAAATTAGCTACCTTCATTTAGGAAACAGATATTTCCGTTTATAGAGATACAGATATATTTTACACATAATTTTACCTTTTTCTCCCCCCGATGGAAATTCTATCCAGTTCACATTACAGTAATACTAACACCCCTTTTGGTCATCTATCCTTACTCTCCAGCATTCAATCTGTTGACCTTCTTCGTCTGAGTCACACTACTTCAATGCATCATCACCTCTTTGTGCAATTTTTATTGTTGCAAAGTGAGTTACTTGTGCAGTATGCAATTTTACATACACAGTCTTCACTTACTATATATGGCTGTCATGGTTTCTTTATCAAGGGCAGTTCTTCGCTCTGCGCCGATGTCTGTTTTGCTGTGCTCCTATAAAAAGCATGAACATTTGAGTGTCTGACTAGTTTTAGATTTCCAAAAATCTGATCTTTGTTCATCTAAACATTTTAAGTACAACATTATGCTTTTTGGTAAAGAAACTGGTGACAGAGAAGTAGGCTTTTTAAAATACTGTTAGCTAACCATTGGAACTAAATTTCAAAGCTGTTTACCTTTTAAATTGCTCTGGATCAAAACCTCCAGTGGGAAGGCAGCCATCAGAAGAACACGCACCATTGAAGTGGGTGTTTTGGCCTGAAGAGCAGCAGCCCACTGATGTTTAAGAATTTTTACTCCTGTAGCATGTGCTATCTCCACCTGTGGTTGCAATCACATAAAAAGAGTGTTGCAATATAAATTGTTTTTAAAAAACACATTTGAGTATGCACCTACCTAAATTCTCAGCAAAAATTACTTACATATTCAGCATCACTGGTACCCTTTAAATAAAAAAAATACATACATACGAAGTCAATAACTTAGATGATTGAGTCTTTACACTTTAATGAGAAAGATTGACATTTCTCGGTGGCACAAAGCAGAAGCAAAATACTTACTTTAGCATCACCAGATGTAGAAGCTTTGCATGAATAGTTGGGCACCTATAAACAGTGTTGGGACTAACGCGTTATTAAGTAACGCGTTACAGTAACTACGTTATTATTGTGGTAACGAGCACGGTAACTAGTTATTATGCCAAAACCAGGAACGCGTTACTCGTTACTGGGATTTAGATAGGCTCGTTACTCGTTACTTCGTGTGGTGGATATCGCGGAGCTTCCACAGATTCAATAACATTAGCAAGTGGTGGAGGCCAGCAGGTGGATGAAGGAAAAGGGAGGCAAGAGGAGAGACCCGAAGCGGCCGTCGGTCCGCGTGTCAGGTGAACTGAACTTCAGGTAAGAAGTTATGACCTGCAGTCTATCGGAGTCAGATATAAACCAAGTTTAGGTGGAGTTTATTTTCGGTATGCTGACATTTTCGTACTGCGTGCTAGCTAGCATGACGGAGTTTCTATACAGCTGGGTGGGTGCTATGTTACTGATGTTGAACTTTATTTTGTTCATACGGTTAATTATTAGAGTTGCCAACCGTCCTGTAAAAAACAGAATCGTCTGGTATTCAGAGAAAATATTACGCGTTTCGTACTGAGGTGAAAAGGAACACAGTTTGTCCCGGACTTCAGCTACAATGAAAAAGACACAAAGCTGAAGCTGCACAGCTGCCTCTTCTTCTCTCATTCTCTCCCGTTTCTACTTCAATCATGAAACTGATCAATGATCAGCTGATCGGCTTTTCTCTCTTGTTTATTTATCGCCCACTTTGCGCCAGAAAGAAGAAACCAGTGGATGTCGTGTTAAACAACAGCAGCACGTTTAAGCTTGATCAGCTGTTGTTAGAATTTATTTAATATTAATTTCTAGTATCAGCTGATGTTTGCTGGAGCCACAGCTGTAAAGCTGCTGGTCATGATATCGGTTTGGTTATCTGGTGAGAGGGAAACATGCAGATGAAACCAGGAGATGTCCTTACTGAATCATCAGAGCTGAACAGGTGATGGAGAAACAGGTTTACCTTTTAGGTGACATGAATGAGTTGAAGGGAAGTTATGAACTGTTTCTGAGAGACAAATAACACCAGGATCCTTTTCTACGTAGCTGACAGCTGGTAACTGTGCAGGGGCGGGTCTAGCAAAGTTTTGCCAGGGGGCCAGGTAGGGCATTAACAGGGAAAGGGGGGCACAAGGAAATACTTTTCTTTATTATTCTCATTTAAAATGTCTCTCTTTTAAAAAAATAATTATCTGAGTCTTGCAACAAACAATTGATAGATTGATACATATATACCATCAGAACAGTGTACATCACTGTCACAACAGTGTTTGTTTTCATTCAAAGGCTTTATGATTTTTCCTATAATGGTGGGCCGGTCTCTAGTCAAAATGCCCAGGATGATTTTTTTGTCTCAGTCCAGCTCTGTATGCAGCTCATCTGCAGTCTGGTGTTACCTACATCTTCCTATTCAGAAGGCAGAATTTCCAAGTTCTGAGTACAATCAAAAGCATCACGACTGCAGTTTTTGTGTTGGATGTAAAAAGCAGGCTAGAATCATGGCGGCGGTCAACGACGGTCCAGGCGTGGAATTTCTCTCGTGGAAATGTGCACATTATTTTTTCCTTTCTGTTGGTAGGTGGCACAGTGCACTTGTGGCAAGTAAGCAAGCTAGAAGACTGGCAATCTGGCTGGGTATCCAGTTACGGAAGCAACACATTAACAAGAGAATTCTGAGTAAAACCAAAGTTACTTTCCCTAGTAACTAGTTACTTTGAAAGTAACGAGTAACTTGAAGTAACTGAGTTACTTTTTTAGAGAAGTAACTAGTAATGTAACTAAGTTACTAATTTAAAGTAACTTACCCAACACTGCCTATAAAGGATAATATTTAAAGATTAAAAAAAAAAAAGACACATAGCATTGACCGCCATAAAATCACTGAATAAATATCAGAATGTGACAATGTTGCACAACAATCTAAACCTTCTTCTAAGTCATGTGACATATTTTGATGACGTAAATATATCTATACAATTCAAGTAAATAGGTACAGCATACATGTTCTGGAGAAAAAAACAACAAACAAACAAGCAAAAAGCAAAACAATATATAAGAATCCAGTAGGGTAAAAAATCTCTTCTGAAGCAATATAGTTCATTTTGGGTGAAAAACAAAACATTTCTCTAAAATATATATACTGACACCAGCAATCAACGTCCTGATTGAAATTATTTCCCTCCTAGTCAATCTACTGCTCTGTGCATGTGTCAAGCACTACGATTGTATCTATGCATATAAATTCACCATATACATCCTGCAAAAATGTCCCAAAGCGCTCACACATTCAGTCATCAACCCATTCACACACTGGTGATGGCAAGCTATATTGTAGCCACAGCCACCATGGGACGCACTGACAGAGGTGAGGCTGCCGGACACTGGCACCACCGGGCCCTCTGACCACCACCAGTAGTAGGTGAAGTGCAAGGTACACAACAACCGAGACCGGCAACCTTCCGACTACAGGTGAACTATTCGTTATGTACTAGCAATCAAGCTTATTTAACTAAGAAGCTTGAGATATTTGAATGTAAAATAAAATAAATAACAATAAAAATAACATGATATAACAACGTACATTAAGGATATCTGCATTTAAATCCACAGGCTAAAAGTAATATAGTAAATGTGTTATTAATAGTACAGGTATTTGTGCAAAATAATTTACAGTATATCTCCAAAAGTTGAATCTGTTCATCTTTACGTAGCGTTTTGTGGGAGAAACGTTTCGTCACTCATCCAAGTGACTTCTTCAGTCTCAAATTTCCAGTATAGTACTTTGCATGTACAGGTAGCTGTGGTGTGAATTGTAACTGAATATCAGATGAATGTCAGAGAAATGAAATGTATTCATTTTTTGTATTTATCAATCATAAAACCTTCTGTTTTGTGACAACAATAACTACTTTTTGTTGGTCGGTATATTGCCCCATAAACAATTGCGACAAGTAATGTCATTGTCATTTTAAGACCATTTAATGCCTTTGAGTGTATAATCATAAAATAACACCATAATAATGCAAGATCTACACACTTTCAATTGACAAACAAACTACTATTTCTTAAAATATTTAGATCATGGATATTAGGTATGAAAATATTAGATACCTTAAAAAACTTGAATAAATAGTAAATTTTCTAACAAATAGAAAACAAAATGCACAAAGAGCTTTTATGGAGATTTTTCCATCTACAAATTTTTCCCTTTTTTACTGTGAAAAACAACATATCGTGCTGAAAAACACAATCTTATTAAGCAATGTATAACTAGTAGTACTGGTGTGAATGACGACAAACATAGCTAGTGTTTGGGAAATCTGTTATAAAACAGTTATTATTTCAATAGTTATGCTTAACATGTGACATAATATCACGTGACACAGACACTGCGTAAAAAACCACAACAACTAATACTTACTTTAGGAGAATGAGGGAGGGTAGCATCAGGTTGAGACTTTGACATCTGTAAGACAAAAACTGATGTATTAGAAACAACTCGCTTAAAAATACATTAATGTGGCAGACTGTTCCCTGTTCTGATGCACTGTACAAGTACAATCAGAGCTATCACAACAATGGGGCGGTGCCACGTGGCTGCAACCCTAGGTACAATGTACAAGTACATATAACTACATATTATGTGAATAAAGCAAGAATCTGTTTAGGTTACGCACACTGCTGACTGATGCTTGTTAGGTTTATATGATTGTAAACTGCACAAAAACAACAAAGCAACAAAATTAATGATAATGACAAACAAATTGATTAGATTTCACTTACGTCAGGAAGATCTGCATTCATTGTCATGGGCTGAAATAAATAAGCACAAACATTAATGCTAAACAACCAAAAGAACCTCCAGAAGGCCTTAAAATGATTAAAAAGGCAAGGAAATTTGGAACATTGTAATTAGTGATTATTAGTGAAGCATAACTGTGCTTTGTGTCTAACCTTGGTAAGTAAATGTTCTGTAGCCTGAAGGAGAGGTGGGATTTCTGTGAAAGTCAAATTAAATGTGAATAGGTTTTGATAGTCTTTGTATATAACAAGTGTAAACACACACATAACACATGCAGTAGTACAGTACTTACTTTCAAGTATTTCATTTTTCAGCCTCTCGTTCTCTCTTTTTAGATTCGAGTTCTCTTCTCTCAACTGATTAATGACACGCTGTAGATGTTCAATTTTCTTTTCATTCCATAACCTTAGATCGTTTTGTTGGTCTGTTGGGTATGCCTAAAAAATGAAACAAAAAACTCTCTCTTTAAAAGCCACCTTAGTGATTCTGTATGAAGGAATGATCTCAGAGCAGTTGTGGCAAAATGTTGGAAAAATTTTGAATAACAAATTGTTTAACTAATAAATTCTTATTCTCAAAAAGATAAACAATAAGCACAAATGTATGTGTGTGTGTATGTATACAGTCAATTCACAATTTATTTAGACACCTTCAACTAGGGCTGTGCGATGTGTCCAAAATCACATATCCCGATATAAGACATCTATCGTCCTGATAACGACATAAATCACAAAAATTTAACATTTTATGTAAATTATGTGAATCTCGGGCAACTCGACTTGCGTGACGTGTTTCCAGCTGGGCATCGTGTACCTGGAGTCGAGTGTTTTAACCGATGCATGAAATGTTACATAAGTTGGATGTTATGTTGTTTATTACACAACGTGCTGCGGGGAAAAGTCTGTTCTAACCATACTTGCCAACCTTGAGACCTGAGAATTACAAAGACATTCAAAAGGGCTGTTGGGGGGGGGGTTACACATGCATATATATATATATATACATATATATATATATATTAGTATATATTTGTGTGTGTACCTGTGGCAAAACACTCACCTTTTTCTTAGCTGCTGGTTCGTCTACCTCTGTGGCCTCAAGGAGTTTCATAGAAGGTTTACTTTTTCTCTTAAGCACCTCTGGCTTGGGTAGTTGTTCCTCAATTTCCTTAAGTTTTGTTTGCAAGGTTTTTTCCCTTTCTGAGGAGGCAGAATAATAAAAAAAAAAGGCTAAAGTACATCATAATAAAATTGATTAAGTTACATATTTTGATTAACAAATAAGCGACAATAAAGTAATATTATATTGGAGAAAAGGCACCTGCTAGCTTGATGATGGAGGCTTCATAGACCGGCCACCCGCCTTTTGGCTCCTTGGCGCCTTGTCGCCACTCCACCAAATAAACATCCTTTTCCTCCAAACCGTCCAAGTATTCCTCCTCATCAAAATCCCGAATGTGTTCAGTTGGCAGAATTGAGAACTTTCCATCTTCCGACCACTTAATTAACGCGAACATTATCCGCTTGTGTCTTCCCGTCTGTATCGCGGCCATTCCACTCACTGTCGGAAATTGCGCCTCAGAGGTCGGTTATATTTAAAAAAAAAAAAAAAAGGGAAAAAAAAAGAAACAACAACAACTAACAAACAGATTTTTTTGCGCGTTGTTGTGTTGTTGTTTGGGAATATTTAAATATTTACTTTTTACGTATTACTTTTTATTTTATCTTAATTTATAAAAAGCACAATGGCAACGCGCATGCGCATACTCTGCTCTGCGCATTAACCTACAGATCTAGAACGAATACGCTGCATTTTTTGAATAATCTCTGGTGAGCATAGATTTCATAGAAAAAAAAACATACTATATTGTTTTAAGTGTTTACCTTTTTTCGATTAATCCTGTGACGTACAAAGACTGACGTTTTTAGGACTTTACGTTTAAGTTTTTAAAGTTTTTCTTAAGGTGTGCATTGCGCGTGCAGACCCTCTCGGAAGCAAACGCTGCAATTTTGCGAACTCCCTGGAAAACTGCTCGGTAAGCATATATTTCACAGTAACATGCTACATTTATTTTATATGTTGCAGTTTCTGTTTTACAATCCTCGATGTTTTCTTCAATGTAATTTTAATTTCATCAATAGGTCACATGTGAGTCAAAATGAGCGAGCCTCCTGAAAGTATTTCGTATAAACGTTATCTAACTGATCCTGAAGAGGAAATTCCTTCAAGAACCAAACGGAGATGGGCACAAAAAGAAAGGTGTGTTGGTAATGTAATATCCCTCACTCTTTAACATTAACGAATGCCATAGGGCCGCACAATCAATTAATCTAGTGGCAATCACTAAGGATGCCACAATTATGTAATCGTTCAAAGTGGCAAATAATCGTCCACTGCATGCTTAAGACGTTTGTTTGTTTTCTATCAAGAATAAACAAAGCCAATGTGTAATAGACATTTGGGGTTTAATACTCCAGAATAGCATTGAAGGATTTACAGTTAGTGTTTTCAGCTTATGTTCTTGTAAAAATAGGACATGCAGTTGCTTAAAACAACATAATTCTAAGTAATTTTTATATAATGTCATTAATAACCACAATGAAAATATTAAGGAAAAAATGACAATCTTTATAAATTACCATAGCATAAGGTACGATAAATGTACTCTGGCTCCCAAATGAATGATCTGGAGTTTTAAACAGCGAGGCTATGTCTAATCTGCTTATTACTGATCAATAAACATCTTTATAAGTGATCACATCTTTATCGTTTTAATAGCAGTTCACTTAGAGTTCAAATATAGCAATAAGCAATTTAGATTTTCTTTCTTGTATATTTTCTTTTTCAGAATTAAGGTTGCAGAAGAAGAACTTCAGAATGTTATCAAGGAATGTGAAAAGGTATGCCTTATGATATAATTGGTGGTTCAATTTGCATTTTTGTAAATTCATATATATATAAGTTGTTCTAAACCTTTATGAATTTCCTTTTAACATAAAATAATGTTGATAATCAAACAGTTGCTGGTCCATCTTGACATAGTATGGACATAGTATAAAATAACAATACTATGGAAGTCAGTAGGGACAAGAAACTGGTTACCAGCATTCTTGAAAATATCTTCTTTTGTGTTCAACAGAACAAAGAAACAGGTTTAGAACAACTTGAGGGCAGTGTTGGGCAAGTTACTTGAAAAAAGTAATCAGTTACTAATTACTGATTACTTCCCCCAAAAAGTAATCCCGTTACTTTACTGATTACTTATTTTCAAAAGTAATTAATTACTTAGTTACTTAGTTACTTTTTAAAAACACGATTTACAACCTGAATAGGTGATAAAGCGATAGATCTTTCAGCCCAATTCTACTTTTTCTGCATAATCCATCATACAAAATGTAATCAAATGGAAAAGTCTCTTTTTAAAACTTGTTTTATTAGTTTTAATCTTTTAACTTTATCCATCAAGCAAAAATTAAATTATATGCAACATTCTCTGACTGGAAGAAATTTGTTTAACATTTAAACCTATTTTCTGCACATTCCAGCACATAAAATAAAATATTTTTTGTGTTTACACTCAGTCTTTCAAATAGATGCAAGTAAAACACAGCAGAAAATAAATAAAATCAAAGACTCAGCGGTCCTGTTGCTCTATTTTCACCTGTAAAGCAGGACTGGGGTAGGCGGAGGTTTACCCTGGTGCAGGTGTGCCGCAGCGGTCAGTGGAAGAATCCGCGAGTTTCTCTGTGAGTTTCACATTACGTCATAGTACACTCGGTGCTTGCTTGGAAGTTTAGGGGTTTTTTCGCTGTAAAAAGAAGTTTTCTTCCCACGCACAACGGACACTAATGTTTTTGTCACTTTTTATGGAATCAAACTCAAAATAAGGTCAGTACTTCCACGCTTTAAACGCTGCATGCTACACTCTGTCCCGCACTCGATATATTATGATCTGCAGACAGCTGTTGTCACGAACGTCGCACTCGCTTATGTCACTGTCATGAGACGTTCTCGCAAAAAATCACGGTTTTAGTAACGCAGTAACGCAGCGTTCCTACGTGAAAGTAACGGTAATCTAATTACCGTTTTTGCAATAGTAATCCCTTACATTACTCGTTACTTGAAAAAAGTAATCCGATTACAGTAACGCGTTACAAGTAACGCGTTACTGCCCATCTCTGCTTGAGGGTGATGATTACCAAAATAAAGTTTTATTCCTTTTTCCTTTTTATCTTATCATCCATTTTATCATATCCCTTAGCATTTAATTACTTCAGTTATACCAAATAATAAATGACTGATTAATATTACTATTAATAAATGATCTTATTGGTCTCTTTTTAAGGTTAGTATTGGAATACAAACATTTTGGGTTGTTTGTAATAAAAACACTTTTAATGCATAAATCTAAATTGGATTTATCATGAATATTGGACTATAGATTTGTTGAAATAAGTACACCATAGTTAGTTGAATTTTCAAGTCAAGAAATGAAATCAAAAAGATCATTAAATTTCTAGACATTATTTTTTAAAGAATATTCATGAATTAGTGCATTGATAGAAAAAAATAAAACAAGTAATCATTGTTCTAATTATTATTTTTACAGTAATTTCTACTTTCTACTGCAATCATATATTCTTACAGAATTTATCATGAAAGAAAGCACTAAGCATTCATTTTGAGAGTTAATCTTGGACAGCCAAAGCCCACTTAAATTTTGGCAAGACTGAATGGACATGTCAAATAGTGCACAATTAGTGAATAAGACCAATTTCAAATGTCTGCTGTAATGTTAAAAAAAGAGATGCATAAATACAGTATATATATATTGGTGAGATATAATGTCTATATCTCACCAATATAGACATAAATGCGTCTATGAGTCCACTAGGCTGATGCTCTTACACTGAAGATTTGTAATGTGATGTTTACAGGACCCATAATTCTCACTCTCTCTCTTCTCTTTTCAAGGAAATCCCAGACACCCTTCCAGAAGACAGAACTCTGCCGATGACTAATGATGAAGAGTGCACTGCAGGTCCTGTTCAGATAGAGGTCCCAGTGGATTCAGGTCAAACTAAAGAGCAAAATCAACTACTACTTCTGGCACTTAAGCTCAAACACAGTTTGACCAATGACTGTCTTGAAGATATCATGAAAATCCTTAATCTTGTTGGTGGCAGTGATTCAGCATGCAGGACAAAATATTCATTTTACAAAGCTTTTGATGATACAAAAGACATCATGAAAATCTGTTATGTGTGTGAGCAGTGTAGTAATATAATGTCAGCTGAGCTGGACCAAGTTCATTGTGTTCAATGCAACATCACCTATGACAAAGCAAGTAGGTTTACCAATAACTTTTTCAGATACCTCTCCTTGGAAGATCAAATCAAAAATCTCTTGAGAATGCCAGGAATTACAGATGAATTAATAGGAAGGCAAACAGAAACATCTACTTCTCTCAGTGACATTTGTGATGGTTTTTTGTATCAGAAAGCTTTAAGTGGTTCAGAAACGGCCCTTCAAACCCTCAGCTTAACATTTAGCTGTGATGGTGTCCCAGTTTTTAAAAAGTCCCCTTGTAGTATTTGGCCCCTTTTATGCACCATTAATGAATTGCCATTGAAAACAAGACAGGATAATGTACTCCTTTGTGGACTATGGTTCGGGGATGAGAAGCCTCACATGAGAAGTTTCTTAAAACCTTTCATTGATGAGTGTGTGGACCTACAGGACAGTGGTTTCACATGGGAAAATGACAAAGGCGTTTCTGTCAATACAAAAGTAATCCCTCTAATTCTAATGAGTGACTCAGTTGCCAGACCTCTGATCCAGAATTTTAAACAGTTTAATGGTGAATATGGATGCTCCTACTGCCTTCATGAAGGAAAGGTAGTTGAAAAAGGCAGAGGATTCACTCGTGTATATCCTTTTCAGAAGGACATTCAACTCCACAATCAGGAACAAACTAATGAATTTGTAGAAGCTGCGCTACAGTCTGGTAAAGCTGTTATGGGTGTTAAAGGGCCAAGTATGTTGTGTAGACTTCCCAGTTTTGATATTATCGAAGGGTCTGTCCCAGACTATATGCATTCAGTACTTCTGGGTGTTGCAAGAAGTGTAACAGGGCTGTGGTTAAACAGTGAAAACCATGAAAAGCACTGGTATATAGGTAGGTCTACAAAACTGTTAGATGAAATGCTTTTAAAGATTAAACCGCCATGTAATGTACCTCGTGTGCCAAGGTCTGTCACATTGAGGAAATTTTGGAAAGCCCATGAGTGGTATATGTGGCTCTTTTATTATAGCTTACCTGTACTAAAAGGTGTATTGCCAGAACCACTACTGAATCACTGGTCTAAACTAGTCAAGGGAGTATCCCTTCTGTTGGGCGAAAATATAACCAGAGAGCAGATTACTGAGTTTGAGGCACTTCTAACAGATTTTGTGAAAGACATGGAGGTATTCTATGGGGAAGCTAATCTGTCTTATAATGTCCATCTTTGCCTCCATTTACCAAGAAGTGTAGTTAACTGGGGGCCTTTGTGGGCTCATTCCGCCTTTGTGTTTGAGTCTTACAATGCTAAACTACTAGACATGATCAAAAGCACTCAAGGGGTTGCGCTACAGATTGTAAAAATGTTCTGGCTACAGAAGGCCTTACCATTTTATGGCCAGACTTTACTGAAAGATGCCTCAAATGAATGCAAGGAGATATTTGAATCTCTAACAAGACCTAAACTGTTAAAACATGTAACTCACACACATGGTATCACTGCACTTAATCTTCCTAAAGTGCGATTAATTAGGAGGGATGACTATATGGCACTGAGTCGTTTTGGGGTACAAAGGAGCAGAGTACAGTACTTTCAACGAATCATTACAAATGGCGAGGTGTTTCACTCAGAAGATTACAGTCGTGTACTCAAACGTAATTCATTCACTGTTATGTTGAATGATGATGATCAAAATTTCTTTAACATTAAACGATTTGTATTATGTCAAAATGAAAGTGGAGAGACGTGTTATGCCATTGGAAGATTCTATGAACGAGCAAAGCATAGTCTCTGTGCCTCAAATCCAAGTTATTTTGAACCAGTATCAAAACGTCTTGGGCATCTGACAGGTATTCTTGCTGCAGAGATCAAATGCAAATGTCTGATCATTCACACTGAAAAACTAAAAGTTGATTACATTTTTAGAAGCATTAATCAGTGTGAATTCCTTAAATAAGGTTAAACATGAGAAAACATGATTTTTTTCAGTGCCATGTGGTATTTTTCTGAAGTGATTTTGAACCAGTTCATTAAAAAAAAACATACATAATTAAACATTAAATGGTAAAACGTCAGATATACATTACATTAAGTCATTAAGTGCTATATATTGCATCATTAAAGGAACACTCCCTCAGAGTTAATGCGTTGAGTCTGACCATTTTGGAATCCATACAGTTGATTTGTATGGTGATAACACTTTTAACATAGCTTAGCATACATCATTGAATCCGAAGGGACCGTGAGCATTGCATTGAAAAATGACCAAAGACTTAATGGTCAAACTCAGTTTTTTTTTATTTCGGGGGGAGATCGAGAATGAGCTTATTTCCAAAAAAAGTGGACTGTTTCTTTAAGTACTATATTGTATATAATGTCAAAAACTAAAGTGTACATAGCAGTTGTTGTGTTTTGTGTACTGTATCACTGATAAATAATTTCAAAGTCAAGTGAATGCTAATATTGTGTGAAATACTGTAAGCAAATGAATAAATAACCTAATTCTTGCTAGACCTTTGACTCTGTTTTGTTTGAATCCAACTGTTTTTGTAGATGTGATTAAATGCAGATGTTGTTACTTTTATTATTGTTATTATTATTGCACTAAATACATTTTAAATAAGGGATACTTTGATATACATTCTACTGTAAGGTTGGAAATGTATTTTCTTGAACGCAAATATATTTTGAAATGTGTTTTGGTTAGAAAGAAATATATTTTCAATTTCAAAAATATATTTTTTGGAGCATCACAAATACAAAATATATTTACCATATATTTTAAATATATTTTGGCCGGGAAAAATGTATTTTTTTACCGTATGATGATGTTCCAGCGTCATGCTGCAGTTGTTGCTCCTCCTCCACATGCTTACCTGCCACAGTTTAACTCCGCCTCTCAGACAGTCATGTCACCTGATCTTCATGTTTTGGTGTACGATGACGTCATCTTGACGTTGACGAGGAGGAAAACTAGTTTTGTCCTGCAGATGGCGATCTTGCACCGTGTTCAGAGAGCCGACACTTTGATGATGCTGCTCTACTCAGCTTACTTTTAGCCTGGGTTGGACTCTATATGAGCAGCTTCCACTCTGGTTTTCATTGTTAAATACACTTGTTTGATTTCATGTGTAAAAGTTGGAAAATAAATATTAAATTATTTGTTGGTACATTTTTTTGAGGGTCAAATATTTTGCTTCATTTGATGAATGAAGTGTTAACATGGAGAAATGAATCAGGTTAAAATAGTGGTCCTTTAAATCAGTGCAGATGTATAATGTAATTTAAATGTTGATAATGGTTGTAGTGGGCTTGTAGTGTAAATGTGGTCTGATTAAATGTGACATTAATGGTGACGCTGCATAAACCTGATAAAACAGTTCTATTAGTGGGTCTGTGTGATCAGCATCAGTGGGTTAAGCTGAGGCCTTGACTAGTAGAACGTCATGTTGGTGTATGACAACACATGAGCCAACATCAGACTCCGAGCGCTACGATGCTAAAGATCAGAAGATCCAGTGTGACATCATCGTTACCTGGCAACAGCAGCCCTCATCTGACTTTATTGGAGGATATTTACACCAGCAACACTGTTTAGTTTGATATGACGGATTAACAACATGCTGTGATATCCAGTTCATCTGTAATAGATACTGGATCTAATCAGTCAGCAGATGTTTGATCACCTTATTTATAACTGTACTAGAAACAAACACAACTGTGTTGGTGATTGATGCAAACTTGCATATCAGCCTTTTAAGGTTTTGTAGTATTGAGAACAAAGAGGTTGTGTTAGGGCTGAAAAGCCCGACTTGTTCTCCTCTGCAGGTCATCAAATGCACCACAGAAGTTTGTATTTGCACAGCCTGTATATGTTTGATGGCTTTATTATTCTCTGTTCAAAGACAATAAATGTGGAAAATGTGTCATGTAGTATCAGCTTCATTTAAAAATGACTGCAAACATTTAGAGAACATGTGCTGCTGTTTGTCCTACATTTCAACACTGAACTAACCCTGAAAACGTGATGGCAGGTGGCAGATTGGAGTCCACATGAAATATCGGCTGTATGAAGACTGAAAATATAGATGATAAAAATATGCAGCCAAACATTTGTGGACATGGATAAACTCTCTGATCCAAAAAGCAGGAAGTGACACAGCTAGAAAATGAAAGTGTGTAACAGCTGAAGTCAAATGTAATGCAGAGTTGAATCTGCACTTGGATCCATGTGTGAAAGGTCCACATGTAGGGATCACATGAGTCCTGATGTTTGTCAGTCCAGCTTGATAACTCCATCTACTGTGGGCTACATATACTGGGCTGGTAGCTCCATAGTGTTGCAAAGAAACTATTAAATGTGCATATTTTAAAATCAGAGGCTCTTCTAACACAGGAGCCATGTTGAGTTTAGATCACAGCGACCACCAGCAGTCTGAAATGGAATGAAGCCCATTGACAGCCAGCAGGTCTGAACAGGAATGGAACGCACCCATGGATAATACACCACTTTATTTGAAATCTACAAAGGATTCATGAAGTTTCATCCAACAATAACATGTTTGCCTTCCACAGTGTGCTGTTAGACACCACTGTACCTCTGCCATTTCAAAAAGAGCAGCTTGGGAACATTTTGGCTCCAAACACTTTGTGTTTAAGTTCCTAATCTTTGTTTTCTTTGTGAACAACATCTGGAGCTTTTTGACTCATAGAAACATCATTTTGTTCTTTAGATGACAGCAGATTGGGACTGAATAATCAATCACTGTCAAACCAATAAAGATGCTGATTTTACAGGAACTTTGTTGGAGAAGCTGTAAAGACATGAAACTGGTGGAGATCCCAAACCAGTTGGTAGTGCTGATTATTCCAAATAAAGCTGTTTTCCATTTGAGATGAAATGACTTTCTGTCCTGATATATAATAAAGATGTTAGTTGTTTTTGAGCCCCTGTATTAAAAGTCGATCCAGTTTAAAGTCAGCTTGAGTTTGATGTCTTTATGTCAAAGCTGCTCATGATGTTGAGCTGCTGATGGAATAAAAACAGTGACAAATCTGCCTCAATATAAAAGCATGTAGTCCAGACTTACATGTAGCCTGTTGTTAGCTGAGGTCCACACACAGTGTTTACAGTGTAAACTGTGTGAAAGGGCTGCTGGTGGAGCTCACTAGGATGAGCAGGTGACCATGTGCCACGAGGTGGAGAGCAGCTGGCCTGGCTTTGATTCTGACCACGCCCCCTTTCTCTCTCCCTCTGCTTTGCTGTCACTTATCTTCACTGCTCTGTCCAATAAAGCTGAAAAAGGCCCCAAATCAAAGAAATCTGCTGCAGCCTCTGAAATGTCTTCTGTTTCCTTCCAGAGGCCGACGGCTTTTTCACCGTCAGCCCATCAGACAGTCCAGCAGCATTTATGATGATGTCATGATGTTGAAGAGACTGCTATGGTGGCCTCCCATGACCCCCAGCCTCATCTACACTGAGATGCAGACATTTGAAAACATTCAGCAGACAACTGAATAATAGTCCAACACAACAGTCTGTGTACAGACACACACTGAGCTTTCATAGAGTCAAAGGAGTCAAACACAGCTAGTTGAGTCATTTCTTGTGTGAGTCTAAAGTGAATCTAGTATTTGAAAGTCCACTTCCTGTATTTGTTGTTGAAGACTTCTTCAGCTTCTTCTCAAGGACATCAGCTGCTTGTTTGGCAGCAGAGGCAGTTAAGAAGCTTCCTGAAAAACACTGAACAGTGAGTTCACTGTGGCATATGACAAATTCAGCTTTCTATGTGGAAATGTGTCTGTGTCAACCTTTCAAATGCTGTTGAATCCAAAACATCAGCGGCTCCTTGGCTGCTCACTTCATGCACTTCTGTCTTTGTGACAGTCCAATGACATCACAGCTGTTTCCACCCCCAGTGTCTCAGGACTGGACACCTTTAAACATGTGGAGGATCAAACAGCCGTCCAGCTAAACATACATGAAACTATCAAAGCTGACAATCATTCCAATAACATCTAATGGTACATATATATAGACACAGGACTACAAGGAAATGGCTCTCAGCATCTGGCTGTGGGAACAAATGAGTCCCTGTTTGTCTTCAAATTGTGTGCATGTTTTAGACGTGTGTCACATGTAGAAACACAAAAATCCCACAATGACACAAAGATGTGTTTGACACAACTGTGCAGCTGTAAGTTGTTTCTAATGATTCATTGAAGCTCTTCTAACATTCTGGAGACAATCAGTCCATGAATCTGTTCAACACGACAACAATTTGACTTCAATGTGAACGTTTGCCATTAAATAACCTTCTTCATCCAGCTGACAAGCATCCTTCATTCTATGATATTAACAGTTCCTCCTGTTGATGACAAACCTCTGACATGATCTGCTTGAGGAGCTTTTTCATGTGAAGCTCTCTGAGCTCAGGGCTAAGTTGCTGTGTTTCATCTTTAAGAGCTGCTGCCTCCTCGCCGGACTTGTTCTTCTCTTCTTCTCCTAATGACACCATTTCTGCTTCAGCTCTTTCACTGGGCCTAAAACAGATGAAGAGTAGATCTACTGCTGTTGACTGTTTGTGTCAATATGGAGAAATATGAAAAGACAACCAAAGACAAACAGAGTACATACAGAGAAATGTAGACAGAATGTGCAGCCAGTGCAGTAAATGGTCTCAATATCAGCTCTTTAGAAAATGATCCTGATGAACATGAAACTAACATCAAATGAGAAACACAGCTTCCTTGTTTCATGTCCAATAACAATAAATGAAGAGCTAATAAAGAGCTATTCTATTGTAAAATGCTGAGATGATTATTACACAGAACCCAGCGGCTCATCAAAAGCCTGCATTGAAAATCTATATTAACTCTTTAAGACCTACCATAGAACCAAGTCTGCCAGAGTTATCTTCATATTTTCACATGCTGTAGTGCCATTTCTGGGAGCATTTCAAGTTGCTATACATCAACATAACCGTTATAGCCCAAATTTTGATAGTATGTATGCATTAAGTCTATAATAACTACATAAATTGCAAAAAAGTGCAATAAACTACAAAAAATTGAAAATCGTTTTTTTTTTAAACATATATTTCTAGTTAGAGAAATTTAAGAGGTTAATTCCTCAAAACTGTAAATACAAAAAAGTTGCACAAAATAGTTTCTAACAACAGGAAATTTAATTTGAGTGTCTTCATAGTTTTATTTTTGAGATGCACCAATTTTTATATCCTGTTGGAAAAATGAAAATAAATATTATAATGCAAATTTGCAAAAAAACAGCATGTGCATCAAAATAAACTATTTCCAGCAGTGCAGTTTGAGTTCTAAGCATCCCAGAAACTATTCAGAAAAGTATGAAGTCAAACATGATCTTCAACAGGCACACTTCTATTATTCATGATCACAAACACAAAGAACTTGTGCAGCCCTGATATCAGCCCTAATATATGAGTGTGTTTGAAACAGCATCAACATGACAGCTATAAGAAATCTTCTCTCAGCCTTGTTTGGCAGAAGATCCCTGCAACAAAGATTGTAGCTGAAAGATGACGTGTGTGAAGTTTGTCTTTGGGAGGGTTGAGGCTGTTTTTAGACCTTTGATAGTTTCCAATCCAGTTCTGAAAGACAGAAATAAACCAAAACAACATCATTAAGATCAGATCATGGAGCTGTTTGCTGCCTTGTTGCTATCTGCAGATTACAAGACTTTACTACAATAAAGATTTAACTGTAGGAACAACATCATTGAATCTATAACATCTAGAGGCAAACCAGTGGCTCTGCTGGGATCACTGGTGAGCCAACACTTGTCCTTCCTTGTTGGATGCAGATTTCAGGGCTTCCTTTTGCTCCTCCGTTATAACTGTTCTCTCTTCTCAACACATGACGATGTTGAGACAACGCCGGTCTCTGCGATTCTTTTGGTCCTGGTAGAGATTACTCTGAGATGTTTCCAAGTATCAAGGTATCACTTTATTTCCCAATCCCAATACAAATGCGCATTTGGAGATCAACACTACATCCTATGCAGTCCTATTCTAAAGTTGATCTGAAGAGTTTTACACAGCAGCTACAGTTATAGTCTCTGGTCTCCTCCCCCTACAGTAAACCCCCACAGTGGAAAAACACTGGTACAGTGGCAAGGTATGCTGACACCCTGACCCCATCTCCTTTTAAGGAAATGTCCATTCACCATTGTCTGCCCCTCACCCTCAGTAACTCTTGCTACTGTCCTGGGGGTTAGATGTCCCACTGCCCTGCACCCCAGTTCTTTGTTCCCCCCTTCCAGGGCTGTTTTTATTTTGTATTCCTATTCTATCAACAACAAAATCCTACTATGACACCCACTATTAAACTACATCCCCTATGACCTCAATACCTAATAAACAATTTATTATTTCTACAATGACAAAAAGGAATCAGAGTGACGAAGATGATGCTGAAGAGAAGCACACATTTCACACATATAACAGACCAGTCCAGTTACACACACCTCTGCTTGACATTAGGCCTCAAACAAAGACACAAAACACTAACTTGACTCTAAATAGAAGAAACTGGCAGCTTTTTCTGGTATGTCCTTATTTATATTTGACACACATTGTTAAAGTGAATTGTTAAATGTTGTCATTTTTATGCTTAACATCTCTACATTGTTTCAAACTGTGTGATCAAAGACATTCCTTTGTCTCTGACCACCTCACAGCTACTCTGGTGCTGGGGGAGGTTTTATTGTAAGCACATCCTCTCTGAAAGATCTGTTTCTTGTGTGGTAACTTCCTGCTTTTATGACCTTGTTGGTGAGCAGGAGATCACACACACACACACACACACACACACACACACACACACACACACACACACACACACACACGCACTCTCTCTCTCTCTCTCTCTCTCTCTCTCTCTCTCTCTCTCTCTGGCACATGCATACACAAGCATATAGGTGCTTTCACATACACACACATCGTGCCTTGTCTTTGTAACCGAGGGGGGGTTTACGGTGGGAGGTGTCAGTTTGTCAATAAAAGGCTACGAGGAGGGCCGCTCTTTGAAGGAGTTGGGCTGGAGACAGGTGAGGAGCGTTAAGCTCCACGAGCAGCCTTCTCTTTCTAGCGAGTAAAAGACCGGTTGAAGATGTTCCGTCTTGTTTTTGTCCTTCATGAGAATAAGTTTCTAAACTAGCGGAGCCTGCGGAAACACAGACTCAACATTTATTTGGTCCTTCCGAGCCGGAACCCAACACATTGCATCCACCGAGAGGGAGGGAGATGATGCCGCCGAAGTCTGCTAGCAGCGAGACGTCTGCGACGCCTGATGAAAGACCTGGTGCTTAACTTTGTCGCCAGGCCGACGAGTTTGCGTCTGAACTCCCTTCGGGTTGGATGGCGATTGACAGGATCCAGAGACTTTCCCGTGAGCGAAACAACACGAACAGAGTACAGAAGGCCTTAGGGAGCGGCTACGTGACCGTGCATTAAAATGCAGGTACATGAGTGCGCAAGCTGTGCATGTAGACACAAGCTACCTGGTTTCTCCACCCATTTTTCTTTATGTTTTTTAAGGAGGGTTTAAAAGTTTTTTCCCCGTCTCTGAGGGCGCTGAGTGTTGGTTTCTTCCCCAAAATGAGGTCAGAGCTCTTGTTGGTGCCTATTTTGTGTGTGCGGGTCAGACGTGGTCTGTGTGAGTCTGATTGTTGTTTTGTATGTAGTCACTTTTAAGCTGATGAGCAAGCTACACATTTTCAGAGCAGGAGCTGGTTGAACGCATCAGAGGGAGGGAAACAGAGCGATGATAACTCGAGCATGCAGCTATCCGTGAGTTCAGTTTCTTCCTCACACCTCAGATGGGCAACAGCTTTTCTGCATCCTGATTCATGTGTGTGAGACTTTTGTAACATCAGCATCATGTTTTTGTTCTGGCAAAAAGCAGGTGATTGTGTCTGACGTCACTGTGTGTGTGAGTTACAGAGAGGTGTGAAAGTATGTGTGTGTGTGAAGTGGTCTCGAACTGGGGCAGAGATGATTCTGCAGGTCACCTTCTACCCGAGTGGACACAAAAGAAATAAAATAGTTGTGTTGTTGATGACAAAAACAATGATAACATGAAGAGTGTTTCTCAGCCTGAAACGGCTACAATCTCACTTTCTGTTTGTAAGAAAGGAGAGTTCAAAAAGAAAAAAAGGGAGAGAGATGTGTGTTGTTTAAGCAGTGATGAGAATAATGAAAATGTCTTAGTTTGTCACTTCAGGTGAAAAGCAGACCTGGATCAATTTTCCACGAGCAGCAGTTGAAAGAAAATTATAGGTTAACATCATTAGGAAACACTCAGGCCGAGTTTTGGCTGAATTGTGTTTACAGCTTAACTCCTATGTGTTCCTCACCCAGTAAAAACAAGCTCCAAGGAAGCTAACCTCTCCTTGAAGATAAGGAGTGCAGTTCCAGAAGCACAGGCATGAACATCAACAGTTGACAGCAGGCCAAGAGACAACAGCAGAGTCCTGAGAGAGGTCCAGCATCAGTGTGTGCAAACGGCATCAGAGGGAAAGAAAACCCATCATCATGGATGGATGGAGAAAGCTGCAACTTCACTGTGTGTGAAGATGACTTTTGAGGAGACTGTCTGAGTGACATTTGCCACGTTTGGAGTGGAATGACAAGATGAGACAGTGAGGATGACCCAGGACAAAGCTGAAGAAAACTGATTGCCATTGGACTGCAAAGTGGGAGAGGAGAACAGAGTGGAGGGAGCAGGTGTGGACACAGAGGAAGGCTGTTGTTTAGTGTGGGGAATCAAAAAGTGGGTTAGCAATCCTGGGAAAAAGGAAACTGACGGCTTTAAGGGGAAAATTGAGAAGAGGTCTGGACCACAAAATGAGAAAGGTACACAAAAACACACACAAACAGAAAATGTATTAACCATACTAACCCTACATACACATACAATGAAACTGATGAAGACCAGACAGAGTCTAAGCTGAGATTCTGTTTGTCATCTTGTCCAAGTCACTAGTAATCTAGCATCCAGAGACGGCACCGGACTCAGTAGTCATTTCACAAAACCTTTATTCATCTTCAGTTAAGCATCTTCTAGAAGGGGAGATGTGCCAGGCCGGTGTTCCTCTGCAGATCTTCCACCTCTTTGTTAGTTACAGCCAGCTTTATAGGAGTGACCCCATCATAAAACCCCCATGGTGTGCTGCAAACTCTGTGTGTCTGTGTGTATGCACGAGCACGTGAGTGCCTGTGTGCGCGTACCTGTGTGTATGTGTGTGCACGTGAGTGAGTGTGCATGTAGGTGTGGGTGTGTCGTAACAGTCAAAGCACTGTGTGTGTGTCTCTGTGTATGTGACTTCCTGCCGGTGATAAAAGTAATCTCCTCACCCAAGCTACACCAAATTCCTTTAGACAACATAACAAAACAGAGTTAACATATTACAAACACTGAGACCCCCACTCTGCATCCACTGGACCATTGGCCTCTTGTTGTCTTACAGATCAGCAGGTGGAGAGTCTCCTGCAAACCTACTTCCAAGTTATAACAATAATAAACTTTTATTAAAGGTACAAGCATCAGCATCAGCAACCCCCAACTGTAGCTTCCTGTCTCCTTTTATGGCAGGCAGACCCCCAGTGTCAATAAATTCCTTTCTCTCTAAACAATTACACACACTCAGGCTACAGCTAAGCCAAACTGAAACACAGACAAATCCTTTCCTATTCATCTGATCTACTGCTGGACCCTCTCATCTAAGAAAATGTAACACATTACATTCTAATTATTATTTTCATGTATTCACAGGAGTTTTAGGTCTAATTTGAAACAATGGATTATATGATCAGTGTGTGACTTCAAGTGTGTTTGATCATTTAGCTATGGTAAAACTTAGGCAGAAGTAATTGCTTTTATGCTTAAGCTTAACTGATTGAAAATGTTTGTTTTCTTTATGATTTCTTTTACTAGAATAAGCGCTTCTAATCATTTTTCATACACACATTGCAATTGCACTGATAGGAGTTGCCACTCAGTCTTGTGAAGGTCATAAGCTTCGTTCAGCGTGACTGTCTGGATTGAAATATGGTAGGAAAGGGACTCAGAGTGCTTAGGGGTGAATGCAAACACGCTTACACACAGAAATAATAATTAGGCTAATCCTTTTATTAGAGAGTCCCGAATGTGATACTTTGAACCAACTTTGAACAATCAAGAGAAGAATTGATGAACATATTAGATTATTGAGGCGTAGCAGAGAGAGGTGTTTTCCTTTTCTGTCCTCTACAGGAGAAGATTCCAGAACCACAGCAAAACCACGAAGGGGTTGGTGAGAATCCAGGACCCAAGAGGAGGGGCACCCAAAAGAAGCACAGAGCACAGAGAAAGCTCTCAGAAAATGTGTTGTTCAGATTGAAAAAAAATTAAAAGCTTGTTAGACAGAGGTTATAATGTGAGCACAAAGTAATGAAGGGTAATGGGAGGATTAGCTTTAGTAATAGTGTGTATGATTTTTATGTGATGTGCAAACACAGTGTTCAGACCGGATATGCTCCACCCGTTAAAGGGGGCGAAGGGACAAATGAAGTGACCTGTAAGTGTGGCTTAGAAACCAGGAGTAAATGTTTAAAAGAGGAAATGGGTTAACTGTGTAGAGATCGTTTCCATAGAGTGACAAAAGTAATGTTGGACCTTTTTACCAGGACAAAGTTAATTATATCTGTTTTTAGTTCACAGTAGTTATTGAGGGAGTCAGTTAATTAGGTTAACTCATAAAATGAGTTCAAAAGGGGGAGACTGTTACCAAATAAATATATATTCTTAGTGCTTATTTTCTGATTATATTGTTTTTTGTACTTTGTAATAAAGTCTGTGAGAGAGGTCAGAGGGTGACAGGTCGCCTAGCAACAGAGGCTTTAGTAAGGGGAGGTTAAGAAACAGGAAGTTTAGTGCAGAGCTGCAGAGGCATATTAATAAAATACAGGAAACCAGACAGAAAAAGCAGAACTAAGTAACACACACACACATTAGTCAGAGCAGAAGGAGTTGTTTTGATGGAAACTGTGTGTGTCTGTGTGACCTATAGCAGAACTATGTTACCCATTCTGGCTTCTAATGCTTTCAGACCTGAGCGTGTGTTAGTGGGTACAGGTCTCCATTTCCAGAAATGTACAATAAAGATCATTTTTTGAACTTGACCACTCTGAGTCGGAAGTCTTTCTCTGTCGCCAAAAGAATTCAAAAGAACGGAATTTAATAGTCACATAGCATCGATTTGTCACACTAAACTAGACTATAACTAAACTGGGAAAACTAGTACTGTGACACACTAAGAAGACTCAGGGACTATGGTGATAAGTGCAAAGACTGACCGTGAAAACATGGGGGTGGGAACACAGACGACGCGACACTGAACACAGCAAGACTGGGGACTAAATGCACACATGAGGCGATCAGGGGAAGTGGAGACACATGGGAACACAGCTGACTAGAATGAAACATAATGACAATACAGGGGAGAGTAACACTGACTACAATGAACAAAGAACACCAGACTCTTCCAAAATAAAACGGGAAACACGGAGACAGACATGGAGATAAAACATGACAAGAACTTAACATAACTGTATGGACATGAAATGTAGATGCAGAAACCAGGGAGACAGTGCAGGGGAAGATGGCAGAACTAACTACATGAACTTGACAACATAAGACAAACAGACATAACACACATGAAGGGCAAGGGAGACTTAACACAAGGGTATTATATTAACAAATGAGCTAGAATACTTAATGAACCTAAACAAACAATAAACATCAAAAATAGACTAAAACTCAAAACACTGGGTCGCACGACCCAGGACCATGACATGTGCAGTCGTTATATTATCATCACCTAAATCATGTCTGCATGCTGTGTGTGTGTGCGTGTGTGTGTGTGTGTGTGTGATAAAAACATTGCACTGCTTCATTTAATATTTAATTGAACACATCTGTGGTTGAGTTTGAATCTTAAATGTTTTTGATTTCAAAGATGTGGTTCTGATATGAAGGAACAGGAAGTAAATTGTTGCCATGGATACAGTGAGACAGACGCCTCAGACCCTTATTTTTTATTTCTTTTACTTTTTATTTTATTGATTCATTTCTTTATTTTTACATGTTAAAAAGTGTATTTGTCTGAATGAACTAATCCCCATTTTCCATGCTTTGTGTCACTGGTCATACTGGGAACAGCCACAGAAAATGTTTGTAAAGAAGAAATCTTAAACATGAGCAGATTCTCAGGCGATTTCTGTTTCCTAACCATTGTTTCAGTGCACACGTCCCATCACTACATGTGTGTTACAGATTTCTTTGGGATCAAAATCATCCACTGACAGTTATCAGTACAAACAGAATGCAAAAATCCAAAGTTCAGACTTCAGAGTTACTAAAACAGAGATGTGAGGAAAACTGGTTATTCACACCACTTTTCATGTGTGAACAGTAGAGCTGGTTTCATTTTCAAATGTAGGTATTGCAGTGAGGATTGCAGGGAGACATTTGCTGAATAGCTGGCAGCTCTGCTCCTGTAGACGGCCTCTGAATATGTGTGTGGTAATAAAGTCACTTTCATTAAATGTCACCTGTCAGGGAAAACTTTGTGTTAACTGAAGAAAGTTCACTTCTCTTTCATTGCTGCTCCACTCTTATTTTTGATTTATTTGTTTCATAAATGATTTCAATGATTTTGCCACACCTCTGCATTGTCAGGTCAGAGCATGTGTGCTTTTGATGAAATGCTGATATGATGACGCTTGATTGGGGAAAGATTTCCACAGGTGGTGTTGTTGGTCTCCTTCTTCCAGTTTTCTTGTTGCTGCCTCTCTCCTCGCCTCAGCTGCTGCAGCTGTATCATGTATGTTGTTATGTTACATACAAAGAGGAAGAGGAATTTGTGACATTAAAGAGTAAAGATTCTTCTAATTGTTTTCCATCTCATCTCCTACTGCTTTAGTCTGCGTGGACAATATATGAGTAAATCATTACCGAGCCCGATTATATTTGGAATATTTCAAACAGAGGACATTACAGTGAAATCTGCTTTCAATGTGACATTTGATCCTTTAAGACACAGTTTATACATCAAACTGTTTGTAGAGCGATTAAATGTTTAATATTGTTGTTAAAGTTCTACAGATGAGCGTTAGTCACCAACAGCTTCATTAATGTGGATGAACTGGACGCTTCCAGGGAAACTATCAGGATCACATGCCTCCAGTGGTCACTGTGAGTAACTACAACTCTGCACATACAATAATTAAGATGAAGATATGTTTTTATTGTAGAAAGATGAACCAAATTTAGTTTGACTCTCTGACAAACGATGGCAAGATAAAAGTAGTTTGTTAAAAAAGACACAAAAATGGTAACAATGAAAACAAATACAGACAACAGCATATCCTGATATGAGGCTCACAGATCAGGATCAATACAATACGTAGCAACCGACACTGATGTTGCCATGGTGACCACTGCCATATATAGTATTTCTGTTACCTCACTTGTCTTAAACATCAACGCTGGCTGTTTTTCATTTTACTAATGAGTCCACTCTCTTCCCTCACTTTCGTCTCTTCCTCGTGTTTGAGCTCCTCTCAGAGAGGATTTAAGAAAGAGCTTTGATGATGCTGTAGCTCAGGAGATCGAGCAAGGCATCTAATGATCAGAAGGTTGGTGGTTCAATCCCTGACTGCTCCAGCTGGCACACAAAGTGTCCTTGAGCAAGACACTAACCCTCTCCGATGCATCCATCAGAGTATGAACGTGTTAAACAAGAATCAGTCCATCACCATGGAAATATCAAAGTAGAAAGTGATGTCAGTTATGATTGGCTGCACAGCTGGATCACATGACCAGGTGAGTGGTACAAATAACAGGAAGCTTCTCTTGTGGCTTTAATAATCATTTGAATTGATAACTTGTGATTTACAGACTGTTCTTTATCTTTTCATTGTCGTCTGAAACACAGAAAAATATCAATGTTGGAAAATATGACATTTATATCTAGTTTCTAAAGGATGGTTTAATTCTCCAAAGGCCACCACAGACATGACAAAGTTATTTCATCATTATAATGCACAAAAACAAAAATCAGGATGAGCCCTGCTGCTCACCAAACTTGTGTTGAATAATAATTTGTGAATCATTTAGTTTAAAACATCAACTGACTGAATCCATGAACATCAGACGCAGAAATATCTTCTTACAGGCTTCTGCAGAAGTCTGTAAGAAGATATTTCTGAGTCTGATATTTCTCAAAATATCAGATCGATACTGGAACCCAAATCCAGGATAAAGAGGTTCAGTGAATGTGGTGTGGAAGGTGTGGAGGTGGATCAGAGAGTCAGAGGAGACTCTGTAGAAGGACAGAGTGCCAGCAGGACAGTCCACATACACTGCTACTCTGTTAGAGACAGAGGAGGAGGAGGAGGAGGAGATGGGTGTTTTTCTGTTATTGTGCCGCACAGAGGAATAATGATCAGAGCATAAAAGACTCCAGGACTGATCATTTCTACCAAACACACACTCATCACTCCTTCCTTTCCTTTTGATTCCTCTGTAACTCACTGATATAAAAACGCCTCCTCGTCCACTCGACCTCCCAGTAACAGCGACCAGTCAGACCATCTCTACACAGCAGCTGATAAACATCAAATCTGTCTGGATGATCAGGATATGACTGAACCTCCTCCACATGTGTCACCTTCCTGTTGTTGTCAGACAGTTGGAGCTTTGTGTTCACTGTGTTTGTGTGGATTGTGAGTTGACAGGAATCTGATGGAGAGAACAAACACAATCCAGCTGCAGTTATTGATCCATCATCTGTTCATTGATTGACACTTTGATGATGACTCCTGACATCAGAATGATGAAGATGGTTGAATGTGTGCTGCTTTGTTTTCATGAATCCCATTAAAAACACACTTACACTTCCTCAGACCTGGTCTCAACCATCGGACTCCAGCAGGCTCCACCCTGAAAGGAGGAGGGGTCAGAGCAGCACAGTCAGCATGCACACATGGACATTACATGGCTCTCATACACACACTGTTACACACTGATAAAGGAACAGTCCAACATTTTGACACATAAATGTTTAAACTTCAAAAGAGCAAAACTCATAATCACATCACATTTAATCTCCTTTATTAAGCACGATGTCCAGGGAGCATTGACATGTGCCACAGTCAAGGTTCAACACACTGTGACATCCATGCTGTCAGGGAGTGGGTGCATATTACATGTAAAGACTGGGACTGGGTACAAAAACTGATCCAGTACAGGTAGAGTGCAGCAGCCAGTGCATCACATATTTTGAGCTAATGCAGCGGTCATCACACCACATACTGCTTTCTATGTAAAGGAGCCTTCATTCTCAGATTAGGGCTGTTTGTGACCATAAAGTCTGTCTCACAAGGGCAGCCACTGGTCCAGGCCAGGATGCCTCCACAGTGGGATGTCTGAGGGTGCAGACATGGGTGAAGTTAGGACCAGGTGCCAGTGGACCTGTGGACCTCTGGAGATAGGAGTTATTGTTTCACTCCACCAAAAGCAGCAGAAAAAGATGTTTATTAATAATCCTTCTAATTAATAAATGCTCTGTAGAGCAAATGTGTTGAAGGTAAACAAACATAAATGATGGAAACAGCATCAACCAATCACAATGCTGCACTCTTGCAGGAGGAGGTTGTGATTTGATGCATGTGATGAATATATTTATTTCTTATTCTCCTAACAGGAAAATTATCTTTTAGTTTTGTATATTTATACTAACATAAGTGCATTTAAAGGCTCGTCATCTTGATTTATTTATTCAGAAATGATATCAAACAATAATACAGGGAAACCCTGAATTAAATGACACAATTCTTGATCATTGATGGTTACAGCTAACAGTGTCTCTGGGAGCACTTTTGACAGCATTTGACTGAAGTGCTGGTTGCTGCAGGGCCACCATGAAGGCTCTTTCTGGAGCTCTCAGTGCTGCAACACATATCCTGCAGTGCAGGCTGCAGGGTAACAGGACCAGTGGTTGTTAATGCTACATCCACTTTAGAGTCAAAAACACCCACTAGTCTGTGCCTAACACCCAACCGGTGAGCCGCTTTCCTCCACCAGCTCCATCCCTTTGTTTCTTAATCTCTTCTTTCTGTTGGAATGATTATTTCTTATTATAATTATAATTTCAAGGTTGATCGACCAAAGTTAATTCACTTTGACTGCATTCTATTTTTCTGTTGTTTTCTACTAACTATCATCACAAAGTCCAGAAGATCAATTTGGCTACGTTCACACTGCAGGTGAGAGCGCATCAAATCCGATTTTTTCACCCCTATGCGACCCGTATCCAATCTTGGTATGACAGTGTGAACGGCACAAATCCGATATTTTCAAATCCGATTTGGGTCACCTTCGTATGTGGTCCTGAATCCGATACATATCCGATGTTTTAGAAAGCGACTGCTGTGTGAACGGTCAAGTCGCATTAAATCCGTCTTTTACGTCACTGACACAAGACAGACGCCAATTATCAGCGCCCGATAGGACATCGCGAACGATTTCTTGCCATCCGGTGAAACTGTTAGGAAGACCACGTTGGAGAAATGTGAACATTTTATTTTTACTGTATTTTCTGCAGATTCTGACAGAAATCTGCAACTATGCTTTGAAGCACCGCTCCTCTAAAACAGCAAAAAGGATCATTATTAGGTTATTTGCATTATTATGTAAATAACAAAATAACTTAAAGCAAAAAATTTGGAAACATAAAGTCCGAAGTCTTTATATTAAGGGCAACCAGTCAAACAATACTGTTTGCTCTGGGTCTAAACAGAGCGCGTTGTGTGTGACATCTTCTTTTGCGCATGCGGGCCGCATTGAGCGTTCACACTAGAGCGCGTTTGATGTCGCATTTTATTTGTAGTGTGAACAAGCAGACAAAAAAATCTGATTTGATCAAAAATCGGAATTGAGCATTAAGACCTGCAGTGTGAACGTAGCCTTTGATATTTTAGCACAAACAAGTTTCAGTAGTAAACGCTCAGAAGCAGCAAACTAGCAGTGCAAAATAGCCCATTTTAGTAGGCGGCCAGTTAAGTTGAGTGACCTAGTAATCCATTTACTTTTACTAATATGTTTTTCTAAGCTGGGGAAACAACTTCCCCCTAATTCTAGTTTATGCTGGGCCAGGCTAAACATGTCCTGGACATGGTCTCTGCACACAGATAAAACTTAAAATAAATAAAGAGTGAAAATGTCAGTTTCTTTCCAGAGATCAGTTTGAACAGGCTGCACCGTTGTTGCTGACAGAGATTTTGTCCTTTGAGACCACATACAGACATCTACTGTTTATGTTAGACCAGAATGGGAAAAATGTTCCAATATGTGTGATTGTTCAAATAACACTGGTTTCCAGCATTAAGTAATCAGACAGAGCCAGTTTCCTCATCTATCAGACACTGTTTGTGGCTGTAACGGCCATCTACATACCTCAGAGTGTCCAGTTTTAGCTGCTCAAGCATCTTCACTCCTGCCTCTCCTGGGTTATTGTAGCTCAGGTCCAGCTCTTTCAGATGGGAAGAACTGGAGCTAAAAGCTGAGACCAGAGACTTGCAACCTTCCTCTGTGATCAGGCAGCCTGACAGCCTGCAGACATGACAAATACTCTTAGAGAATAGAAAAATAGCTAAATGCTTACAGGAAATTGCAGCCAAAAATGAAACAGGAGTTAAAAATAGCCATTACTCAATCTAAACGTTAGATTGTAAACCTCTAAACCTCATCTACTGAACATTTCAAGAACGCTGACCTGAGTGTTTCCAGTTCACAATATGGACTTTTCAGTCCAGAAGACAAAACTTTCACTCCAGAGTCCTTCAGGTCATTGTTACTCAGGTCAAGCTGTCTCAAACTAGAGGGCTGGGAGCTGAGTAGTGAAGACAGAGGACTATAGAGGTTAAATCATGTGGAGAGTTAATTAATCATCAATAATTAATCAATGAGAAATCATTAAATAATTAATTAAATGTCATTAATGGATGAAGTTCAAAATACTTAATAAATTAAATACATACATCATTGATTTAATGCCATGTAATTTCCAATAAATTAATTTCAAATTTATTGATTTTTAAATATATTTAATTAATCACTTATTGACACATTTATTTAATTATTTAAGAATCTATTTATTTAATTCATTTTGGCCCTTCTAGCCCTGCAGCTGTGCATGTGCTTACATATCCACTGGTATGTATCCTGCAGGTATTCTCACAGCAGTGCTGCTGAACATTAAATGACCAGCAGATGTCAGTTCTTCATAATAAGCAGTTAAACGAGGCTTTGTGTGATCAGAAAAATTGGACACATTCACAGAGCTTTACCACACCATCACTAGACAACAATGGAATTATTTTAACTAAAAACAAATAATCAGAAAGTCTTCTGCCTGGTCTCGTACCTCTGTGTTTCTGTAACATGAATAATGAGCTGAAACTTTCCTCACGACACCACCGATCAGCTCGAAGGGCCCTCGAGTTTACCTGCATGCATCCTGTTCACCTGTCAGCTGTTTAACACCTGCTGCTTATTCAGGAAACACGCCCACATTACCTGGTGACAGTCACAGTTTAATGTTTGTCAATATAAAATAATTTAGTTCCAATATTGTGCACATTGGTATTGCAAATGTACCATATTTTACAGACCATAAGGCTCACTGGATTATAAGGCGCATTAAGTGAAACAAAAATGTTGCATAAGTCAAACTTTACTCAGCTCATTCTTCTTGCTTCCTCCACTTCTGTACCTTTGATTCATTAATGTTTAATTCTCTCACAGCTGCTTTATTCCCATGTTGGGAAGGGTGATGGACACTAAGATAACTACAGAATACTTTATAAGTGAACCTGATGCTTTAATAAGGATTTGGGCTATTTGCATTTAAATTAAATAGATTTATTGACAGACATCAATTAAATAAGTAAACGTGTACCTCAGTAATATAGTTCTGCCACTTATCTGCTCTAATGACTGGAAATCTGATATCCAGTCACCAGCACAGCTCACTCACTTACTTCACTGTTTTTGCTCCTGAGCAAATCAGTTTGTTTTAGATTAAAGTTGTTTCATAACTGCATAATTTTACTGAAGTTTAATGTCTCAGCGGAGCACATGTGGAACTGAACCATTCGCTTGTCTTAATTATCTGATGTTTATATGTGTTACACTTTTTTAATCTTTAATTTTAAACTGAAACTAACATTTAAAAACATTTGGTACAATGTGGAAAGAGGAAGAGTATTTCCACCAGGAGCAGAAACGTCTGACTCAGCATGACGATGCTGTTGGTGGATACTGAAGAGCTCAGCCTGTCAAGACAGGATTAGGTTATCGTTTTTAAAAATGTTTATTCAATTATATTCTGAGGCCAGTTATCTGGTATAATTTTTGGAAGTCTATTAAAATAAAAATAAAATCAGATGTGTGGTCTTTTGGTTGTTTTTGTTCAATAAGCAGATGTTGGTGTTTCAGCAATGCAGTAACTTAAGTTTAAAAGGCTTGTTAGAAACTATGAAACACATCATACAGACTTCTGGACATTAGAAGACAACTAATAATCATCATGAATAAGACTGTCACGGTCCTGGGTCGGTTCGACCCAGCATTTTGGGTTTCTTATGCTTTGGTTTATTTTTGCATTATGGATCATTTCTTATCCTCTGGTGATGCTGTTTTGATTGTAATTGTGTTCTGTTCCTTTGCCGATGATGAGTATTTCTGGTTTGGGTTTTGTTAGCTTGCCCTCATGTTTAGTTTAGGTGGCCTGTGGTTGGTCTTCTCTGTCTGTCCGTGATGTTATTGTGCTTGCTTATGAGTCTGCATCTGTGTCTCTGTCTGTCGTGTGCTTCCTGTTTTATTCTGAAGGTCCCCGTCTCATGTGAGTGTGTTCAGTTTACGTTTCCCCTGTCCCGTCAGCTCTGATTTCTCCCAGGTGTGTTCCCCTCCTGTCTCTCATCCCTTGATTACTGCCATGTGTATATAAGCCCTGTGTTTCCTTTGTTCTCTGTCGCGTCGTTAACGTCTGTTCACCCTCACATCCTCTGTGTGCTCTGTTTGCCAGCCTGCCTATCTGTCTAGTTATTCTGTACTCCCAGTTTAGTTAGTGTTTTTCTGTTCTGCTTCATCCCAGCAATAAAGCTGTGTATTTTGAGTTTCTTCCGCCTCCTCGAGTCCTGCGTTTTGGGTCCTTCCTCTCTGCCTGCCTGCACACAGCCGAGCCATGACAGAACGACGCGACCAGTACACGGACCCAGCGGACTCACGGTGGAAGCGCAGCTCCCGTTTTGACGGGACCCGGCTAGCGCTTGGAGGGCCTCCGTGCTGCCATTCCTCGCTAGCAGCCTACACTTCGGCCCGCTCATCTGCTTCCTCCCCTTGGACGCCCCGGTCTCGCAGAAAACGCTCCAGCCGGTCCCGGGAGGATTACTACGAGCCCGCAAGCAACCAGCTTACGCCGGCTCAGGCATTCTATAAGATGTTAGGGATTATTATCGTGCCACCCGACTCACCCAGCGTTTCAACATCACAGCAGGAGCAGCCTCAGCCGAGTCATCCCTCGTCGCATTCTGCCAGCGCTGCTCCCTCTTCTACGAGTAAGTGGCGAACGCGCCGCCAGCACTCACCGCTCCAGCAGGAGCCTGGGACTCTTTTCGAACAACCGCCTAAGGTGAGTGACAAAGTCTCGCTACATTCGCCTTCTGTGTCAAGGGATAAACACACTGTTTCCCCCAAGGCCGCTAACGCCGGCTTCATGAACTCTGGGACTCGTGTTTCTCCTGTTGGGGAAAATGAAAGTATTCATTTTGAGAGCGATCGTTTTCCCGTTGAGTCAAAAGACTGTGCGTCTGATGCTCCTTCGGACCCAGGAGTTAAGACTGGAAGTGTTTATCCTGGGGCTATGGCTGTTCAGTTAGCCGCCCGGCCCGAAGCCCAGTCGCCACCTCCACCACATTCAGCCTCATTACCCATAGCACAGTCACAACCACAGCTAGACTTACTACAAACCTTATTACAATCCATAACCCAGTCAGTAGCTCAGTTGGCAGAAGAGTCACTAGCCTTATCATCAGGTCAGTCTCCAGTGTCCTCATTACCTGTTGTTCAACCATCTTCTCCACCGCTAGTTTCATCCTCTCCTCACCCGATACTTCAGCCTGTAGCAGCCCAGTCCCCTGTAGCTCAGTCATTCTCTCAATCACCAGTTCCACCTTTACCACAACCACCACTACAACCTGTTCACCAGTCTGTTCAGTCGAGTTCAGTGCACTCTCTTGTATTGCCAGCACCTCAGCCATTAGCACTGCCCGCTCCTCAGCCACCATCTCCACCCACTCAGTTTCAGGAGGAGGATAGCCCCACACCGACTTTTGCTGCTCCTCAAGACCTGGCTAAATCAGAGACTTTTACTCTTTCCGGGGCCTCCCCAGAGGTTAAATATCAGCATTCAGTTAACTCTGGCCCCCTGGACATAAAGAAGCCAGCTGAGTACTGCAAGCGGCCGTCACTGCCTGAGCAGAATCAATGCTCTGTGCAGCTGCAGTCTGCTGTGTGTTTGCCAGAGGCCCGTGTGCCTGCTGGTCCTGTCCTGTCCCTGCCAGAGGCCCGTGTGCCTGCTGGTCCTGTCCTGTCCCTGCCAGAGGCCCGTGTGCCTGCTGGTCCTGTCCTGTCCCTGCCAGAGGCCCGTGTGCCTGCTGGTCCTGTTCCGTGTTTGCCAGGGGCCCCGGTGCCCACTGGTTCTGAGACTGTTTTGGCTGGGGGGCCCGAGGAGCCCGTCCAGCCTTCAGCTTCGTCAGCTGGAGGTTCAGGAGAACCTAGCCAGCCTCCTGCCTCGTCAGCTGGAGGGCCCGAGGAGTCCGTCCAGCCGCCAGCTGCCGCCTCATCACCCTCGCCAGCTGCCGCCTCATCACCCTCGCCAGCTGCCGCCTCATCACCCTCGCCAGCTGCCGCGCCAGCTTCATCACCCTCGCCAGCTGCCGCGCCAGCTTCATCACCCTCGCCAGCTGCCGCGCCAGCTTCATCACCCTCGCCAGCTGCCGCGCCAGCTTCATCACCCTCGCCAGCTGCCGCGCCAGCTTCATCACCCTCGCCAGCTGCCGCGCCAGCTTCATCAGCGTCGCCTGCAGCGCCAGCTGCAGCCTCCTCCTCATCTGCTTCAGCGCTGCCTGCGGCAGCAGCCTCATCCACACCACCTGCAGCAGCCTCCTCATCTGCTTCAGTGCCGCCGGCAGCAGCAGCCACATCGGCGTCACCTGCTGCAGCGCCTCCGTCTCCGGCTTCCACGCCGCCACCACCTGCCGTCTCAGAGTCTTCATCCTCGCCAGCTGCAGCCTCCTCATCGGCTGCATCACCCACGCCATCGCCTGGTCCAGCCTCTGCTTCAGAGGCCTCTGCCTCGTCTGGTCCAGCCTCTGCTTCAGCTTCAGCTTCAGCCCCGCCTGGTCCAGCTGCAGCCTCGTCCTCGCCTGCAGCGCCACCATCTCCGGCTTCCACGCCGTCGCCTGCAGCGCCACCATCTCCGGCTTCCACGCCGTCGCCTGCAGCGCCACCATCTCCGGCTTCCACGCCGTCGCCTGCAGCGCCATTCTCGTCTGGTCCAGCCTCCGAGCCTCCAGCTTCGCCTGGCCCAGATTCAGCATCAGCTCCAGCGTCGCCTGCAGCAGCACCAGCACCAGCTTCGGCTTCAGCTTCCCCTGTCCGTCCTGTCCGTCCTGCTCGTCCTGTCCGTCCTGCTCGTCCTGTCCGTCCTGCTCGTCCTGTCCGTCCTGCTCGTCCTGTCCGTCCTGCTCGTCCTGTCCGGCCGCTTTCCAGGCCAATGACTGGACGTCCTTGCCGTCGTGGACGGCCCCCTTCCGGGCCGATGGTTGGGCGTCGCCGCCACTGCCTTCCGCGTGGCCGGCCTCCAGACTGCCTTCGTTTGCCTCGCCGCCGTTGCCGCCAGCACGGTCGGCCCCCAGAACTGTTTCTACACAGTTGCCGTCCATACGGTCGGCCCCCAGAACTGTGTCCCCGCCACTGGCTACTGCATGGCCGGCCTCCGGACCTGCCCCGCTGCCGCTGCCTTTCACACGGTCGGCCTCCGGAACTGAACTGGTTTGGCCTCCTGTGCGGTCGGCCTCCGGGTCGGCCCCCTGAACTGTTTGTTAGGTCTGTGTTTCTTGACCGTCTGGGTTTTTGGTTTGTGTTTGGACTCTGTCCCTCCGTCCTGGGCCCTGTTTCAGAAAGCCGGTTTAGAAAACTCAGAGTTAAAAATGATACTCAGGGTTGAGTAACCCCGAACTGTCCAACTCGGAATATTCGGTTTCAGAAAGGCTGATAACAATTAGTTCAATCAACGCGGAGTTGCTTTAACCCCAAGTTAAGCACGCGCATAAAGCCCTGATTAGTGGAGCACAGATTAAGCGAGTCACCATGGAGACGGAGGGAAAGAAGGCGCGGCCAATGTATTTTACAGCGCTTGAGGCCGAAATTCTGATGGCAGCATATGCCGATAACATGCAAATTTTGCGGAAAAAAAGTAACACAGCCTCAGCTGCAAAAGAAAGGGAGCATGCATGGCAATACATAGCCGACAGAGTCAATGCATGAGTGTTAATTTAAAAATTGATCTAGGGATTTCCACCCATTTAACACGTTATTTTATTATATTTAATTTTATTTTTTATTTTATACATTTTATTTTGTGATGTGATGTGAGCGCATGTGCAACCCAACAGGCCCCAAACGTTCCTGGCAGCAAGTAAAAATGAAATATAAAAAATGTAGAGGAAGAGGGTTCAGCCACTTCTCCAACAAACCTTTCCTCAGTAAGATGTTCAGCACTGATTTACAACCAACCTAAGTAGGCATGTACTATGAATGTCAATGCTATTTTCTGTGTTTCAATAGCTCCCTGTAAAGCAGCTGTACAAGACCTGTTTGATCAAGAAAATAAAAAAATGCTTTTTGGAAATGGAACACTTCAAGCAGCAGAATGGAATGTGAGTGCCATCTATACAGCCAATCACGCCTGAGAACCCTGAAAATAAATGTAAAATCTAAGTAGTAGTTCAAGTATCACCACATCATGAATTAAGTTTTGTTCATCCTGATACCTGCAATTTTGTGGAATCCCTCTTTGATAAATCTTGTGGGTCTATGACCGGGGAACACCACAAACGAGTACAGGAGACGTTTCAGTGCAACTGTAACATTCCTGACTGCCCGACAGACGGTAGCCTTGGAAACGTGCTCAGCGTCACCAATATTATACAGAAAGCTCCCGTTTGCAAAAAAACGAAGTGCAATACAAATATTATGTACAGAACTGACAGAATGTCCGCGATGTGTCACATGAGCAATATAAGGCCTGAGGATGTTATTCAAATAAATTATCGATTGTGCTGAAAAACGGTACACACTCAGAAATTAAAGTACAGAAATGTACCTATAGGGGTACAATGGCTTGTCACTGGGGTGGTACCCTCTAAGGTACCGTTCTGTACCCTAAACTGTGGGTACTGATTTGTACCCTTGTAATTTGTACCTTTTACACGTCAAACCTGTACTTTAAAGGACAAAGTTGTACCCTTAGTATAAAGTACAAAAAAGAACCCTTAAAAGGAGTACAAAAATGTCTTTCTAAAGGTTCAATATCTACACACAGATTTCCTATATTTTTCCTCTCAAGATTTGAAAAATTGAAGATACAAAGTCAAAAATACTTGTCACATTTATTACCTTCTTAAATACAGACTGTTATCAACAGAGTATGTCATAAGCTGCAACATCAATTTCCTGTCCAGGTTTTAGCAACGTCCATTCACTATCAACTCTAACACTGTATGAATGAAAATGGTTGTCATATAACAGAGGAATGAGAATTTTTCCACAAAAGACCCACATTGTGTCAATATTAAATATGTACTTAATTTGCCAGAACAGAGGAATCTTCTCTGAATGCAGTACATCAATGACAAACACATCTCTTACACAGTATTTGACACTGTTCACAATTACTTCTGACACACGCTGGAAAGCTTTCTTAGGTCTTAGCACTATCAACTTCAGAAAAGCCACAATAGACTGTCAGTGCTTGTTGCAGTTCCAGTGGTAATGACAAAAATGGTGTAGTCACACTTTTTCCAAAAACATTTTCAAATTCACCAAGTAAACTTTTGTTAGAAAACTCCCAGCACTGTCTGAACTGATGTCTGTTGCTCAAAGTTGTAGCAATGTTCATAAAATTTCTACAATTGCGGGACAACGTTTTGAAATACTGGTGCTTACTTTCAAATCTCATACACCATAACAAACGTAGAGGGCCGAACATTTCAATCAGTCTTGCATAGTGGATTAAATAATGACACTTGTGTAACAGAAGAACAGCAGTCACTGAGTCCACAAGTTATGTCAAAATTGACATCATGGGAATGAATAAGTCCTATGTGCTGAATAAGCTTTATCAAACTAAAGGTTCTTCTGCCACATTTGGAGCACTGATATGGCTGAGGCATGGTGGTCAATACAGAAGGTTTATTTGTCTGGTGACTGTGATTGGCAGAGGCCGGTCCTCACCCTCATCTATTTTCACAATGTACTTTTGGAGAAAAATCAGGGTGTTCTTCAGATGTTTTGGGTAAGCAAGGTTGAAGACAAAATACATGCAGAAAGAAGAGATGATTCCTTCAAAAATACACGAGGTTCTGCACACTTCACTGCCATCCAACTTCACAATGTTTGGAGCGCTTCTGGAGAACACTGGTTTCCAGTCTTCATGAAGTAGCTGAACAGTTGGATAGGGGGTTTTAGGATGAACCTTTGAAGTCAAAACAGAAGGTAGAGGAAAGCAATATCTTAGTCTCTTAACAAAAGATACATTTGTTTTCCTTTTATATAGACTAAATATTTTAATACACACACCTCTCCAAGTATGACAAAGAGATCCAGTTTCTCCTTGAAGACGTATGGCAGGAATAAAAGTGCAGCCCTTGTGTCAAGATCTGCCAAAAAAACAAAACAAAAAAACCCCACAATATCACCCATGCATTTTATCTGGCATTTCCAGTTACCTATAAAAATTATATAAAATGGAAGCCTTGAAGTTAAAAAAAAAAAAGCAAATACCTGGTAGGTCATCAGTGAGAGCCTCTCTTGCATCAAGGTAGAGCTGGTAGAGTGGGGTTTTCCCTCGTGTAAGGTCAATCACCTTTGCTGCAACACATGAGAGCCCTTCACGAAATCGCTGGCTTACATTACCCGTTGTTGGTTGGATCCACCCGAGTTCGTTGCACAGCTACAAGTAAAAAATTCATTTTCAGTACAAAATAACAGTGTATGAAAATGAAATAATCTAAAGTTGATATTAATTATGTATGGTGCTGCATAATTATTTTTTTATAGAATTTAACAACAATACTGTAAGAAGTTACATGAACATACTAAAAAAAAGGAAAGAGGGACAGATGAAGAAAGCAAGGTCAAGGGCAAATAAAATTTACTACTATAAACATGTTAAATGTGACAGCTATTTCAAAGTTCAATTCAGCTTTCTGACTTACACCAGTAGGCATCCCTAAGAAGGGGTACTTCTTCAACACATCCTCCACAGGCATACCATCTGCAATTTCTTTTTGCCGCCAAGCAAACGTTTGCTGCATACGGTTATGAACCACCATGGTATCTGGTTGCATCTTCTGATATTGGCACTGTAAGACCTTTAAGTGGGCGTCTATGGATAATAAATCCTCTCCTTGGACGCATGGTCCCTTGAAAGAAAGCAAGAGTGAGAAGAGAAAGTCAAAACAGATTAGAAACCCAACATAAGACTAAATATACAATTAGAGCTGACACGATCTGTGCATCACAAAGAACTTGTATCGGTTAAAGTTAACCGATACCATGAACCAATATTTAAAATATGGAAACTCTGAAATAATTTCACATAAAATCTTAATTGTTAACTTGAAATTTTAGTTTTGGAGTCATATTTAAAAATTTTTTTTTTTTTTTTTTTAATCTAGTTCACCCTCTTTTAGCGCCTTCCAATTAATAATTTTTTGTGAGGTAGAAGTATTAGCACTGGTACTTTGTATTAGCAAGTGCTCTAATCCAAGTATTGGTATTGTTTCAGTTTGAAAAAAGGGGTACAGTTGCATCCCTAATCCTTAGTTTTAGATGTAATAACAGATGCAAGAACATTTTATAGCTCAAGATGTCCCTCACACCAACCTGACAAACATTTCTCTGACTTGTTCGTTGACATTTATTAGGCTGCCCTCTCCTCGTAGAACCAAACTTCTCCTTACAACGCCTCACTGCCTCACTGTCGACTAGTGGTGCCCGCTCTGATTTGAATTTACGTCTCAAAGACATATGCCATGTGTGCTTGTTGAACAGAAACATAAGTTACTGTAAAAACAATCTACACAAAATACACCCAACAAAGAATCAGTAAACATACTTCATACAAACCTACTGAGAGGCTACAGATTGTCTTACTAACAAAACAAGATCGAAAAAAGCTTCACTTTTACTTTGTAATCTTGAAGGAACCTTGTGCAAATTTTAAATTTAACTTACATAACCATTTCCCTCACGATCCTTGAGGAAAGGATACTTCATTACCAGCGTCTTCACAGCTTGCACATATTCAGAATTTGTGGGATACCTGTAATATCAGAAGAAACATAAGTGTTAGAGCAACTGCTGACAAACAAACTTCATCAAGTGTCAGTTATTGTTTCTTAGTAATGTAGCGTTTATTTTCAATATGACAGATTCAGCTTTTTCTAAAGCAACAAGCTAACATTACCCTGATTAACTTACATAGTATACTGTGCCACAGCTTCATATAGAACTCTGATTATTGTGTGTCTGTCCCTCGGATTTTTATGGCACGGTTCTTTGTTGTCCAGTTTTAGTTGCAGATTTTTGGGAAATCTTGGAATTTCAAAAGAGGCTGGCAGTCTCAAAGTATTTTCATTGCTGTGAAAACAGTTAAGTGTTTGATTTATTGCATGAATTGAAGTATAAAACACTACAGTAACAATACATATGGTAGAAACAATGATCATATTAACTAAATCCTAAAAGTGCATAACGGCCAACATGTATGCTTCAGACATACTAACTTCATTATAAATAAGAACATACCTTATTGAAGTTGACGAAGTAGATGGTTGCCAGTCTTCTGGAGAGACAGTCTGTAGAGTCAGCGTCACTGAAGATTCCTTCATCCTTGACACAAATTGGTTGAATTTAACCTGCTTTTTGAAGGATCCTTGGAAAAGGTATGCAACCATAGTCTCAGTAAGACCGCAGTCAACTGTGTCACCATCAACCTCATTGTCTGCAAGATAAATGGTAGTACAAACTCTAAATTCCATGTAAGGATATTTATCACCACATTTTTACATGGGTAAAAACCATATATCACACACATTAAAACCTTTTGTACAACTTCTTTCAGTTCAAAGAAATATTCATTAAAAAAATCAGTAAATTAAATAAAATAAACCAAATTTTTAGAGTGAATCCTCTCGATATACAAAGTTTTCATTTTTAAATTTAGATGTTTGTTTGGGACTACTGGACACAGGAGAGCAGAGTCTGAGCATGCTTTTGTGCCCTTTCAAGTTTGGAAGAAAAAAAAAGACTAGAATGCTGTAATTTGTTAATATTCACTACTAAGGTGACTCCTTTCTCCAGATTTCCGACAGTTTCTGCCGTCTGTTCTTTCAGACCGATTACTTATAGCGATAACACCCGCAGGACTGTATTACAAGCTCAGATTACATGCTGAAAAAGTTCCCACATTGCTTAAAACGCGACTATCAAACCCCAGCTGCGACACCCTTGTTATATTTTAAACAAGTGCGGCGTCAAGATATTTCCTTTAAACGTTATATTCAGCCGCCCATGTGTGTTGATGGCCTTGGAATGGATGTAAAAACGTGATTTTATTAAACCATTAATACACTAACGGTAAACTGCATTCAGCTACCAGGGAATCAAATTTCGCGCCGTTCCGCTGCGCAGGGTTACCGAACCCATAGACTGTGGCCGAACCACATATATAAGTTCAGACTTATACAAATACTATGTGTACACATTTTTCATTTTTCAGAACTGTGACCTCAACTTTACACATGAAACGTTTGTAAAAACGTTTGTAAAAAGACATAATTTGAGCTAAGAAAGTGCCGAAACTAGCTAAATTGCTAATATACGTTAAGCTAGGCTAAACCAATAATTAGTAATTACGCTACATTTTTCTTTAAATAAAACTTACCTCTGAAACGCTGAGCTTCAGCTTCGGTGACATCTAAGCCCCACTCTTGTATTTTTGTTAAGAGTTCCTCGGTTGAAAGTGAACAGAGCACACCAGGACTTGCAAGTTCGTAATCCATCTCCGTCCGTTGATAAAACAAAAATGGCACCTGCTGCATTTACAGAAAGTTCTAGAATCCACCAGCTATTCGTTGAGTTTCTTCTTCTACTTTTTGTTTGATGTTGTGAGGATGGGCTCAACTCGCACTCAGAGTTCAATAAGGGTGCTTTTTTGCAATTCATCCAAATAGTTATACTTTAAAAAAATCACTCTTAAAAAAAATGTTTAAATGCATTTTTACTTTTTTTCTTTCAAATAAATTCATTGTTCTTAAAGCAGCTTAAAAATAAGGGGGGTTCAGGGAATACAAAAACAACAACAGCAATGAAAATAATAAAAAATAAAATAAAAACACTAAAATATATGCTTAAATCAATACAGTTGCAAATAAATTACTGTCAAAAAGAATTTTAAAAAAAACAACCTCTAATCAAAAAGAGCTTAATCAACCTCTACTTTATCTTTTGAAAGAATGGGTACAAATAAGTACTTTTCACAATTAAGGAACATGTATGTACCTTTCAGACGCTAAAAAAGGTACAGATAGTTACCCCGAGGTCCAATATTTGTCCTTAGACTGTCTTAATGTCATTTTTGTACCTTGGGGCACAGTAATGTACCCCTTCCGTACCCCTATTTCTGACTGTGTAACGTTCACACAGAAAATCATCAGGAAATGATAAAATGTCCAAACGCGCTCTAATCACTCTCTCCCGGCGGAGAGCTCTGCGGAGAATTTGGGCTTCAACATCTACTGGCTCTTCAAGGAAGGGGCACCATGTCTGACACTTCCTACAGTCAGGTTTCCGACAAAGAGGCGGAGAAGTTCAGGGTTAGTTGAAGTAAACCTGCTAGGGGGCAGGTTAGCTTCACGGAGTGTGTCGTCATAGTAACTCACTCAGAATTAATCTAAACTCGCTTTGTGAAACCGAAAACCCAGAGTTTTCGTTAACTCAGGGTATACTTACTCAGAGTTTGCACTAAACCAGCTTTCTGAAACAGGGCCCTGGACCCCCGCCGCCCGCCCTGGTTGGGTTGTTTTCTGTTTTTTTTTTTTTTGGCCAGTTTTTGTGTTTCTGTGGGGCTGTCTGGAGCCAGCCCTTGAGGGGGGGTACTGTCACGGTCCTGGGTCGGTTCGACCCAGCATTTTGGGTTTCTTATGCTTTGGTTTATTTTTGCATTATGGATCATTTCTTATCCTCTGGTGATGCTGTTTTGATTGTAATTGTGTTCTGTTCCTTTGCCGATGATGAGTATTTCTGGTTTGGGTTTTGTTAGCTTGCCCTCATGTTTAGTTTAGGTGGCCTGTGGTTGGTCTTCTCTGTCTGTCCGTGATGTTATTGTGCTTGCTTATGAGTCTGCATCTGTGTCTCTGTCTGTCGTGTGCTTCCTGTTTTATTCTGAAGGTCCCCGTCTCATGTGAGTGTGTTCAGTTTACGTTTCCCCTGTCCCGTCAGCTCTGATTTCTCCCAGGTGTGTTCCCCTCCTGTCTCTCATCCCTTGATTACTGCCATGTGTATATAAGCCCTGTGTTTCCTTTGTTCTCTGTCGCGTCGTTAACGTCTGTTCACCCTCACATCCTCTGTGTGCTCTGTTTGCCAGCCTGCCTATCTGTCTAGTTATTCTGTACTCCCAGTTTAGTTAGTGTTTTTCTGTTCTGCTTCATCCCAGCAATAAAGCTGTGTATTTTGAGTTTCTTCCGCCTCCTCGAGTCCTGCGTTTTGGGTCCTTCCTCTCTGCCTGCCTGCACACAGCCGAGCCATGACAAAGACTAAAGGCAGGAAGGTGTCCTTTATAACTAATAATATTAATAGTGGTTGGCACCTCCAAATTTATATCATAGTCTGTCTGCAGCTGAGACAATACAAACTCAAACTGTGGGGAGAAGATTATATCACTTCAGTTTAAATTGACCTGGAAGCGCCACATTTTCACAGACTTCTTTATTTATAGCATTTTTTTATGTGCTGTATAGATTATACAGTTAGGTCCATAAATATCTGGACAGAGAGAACTTAATTTCTAATTTTGGTTCTGTACAGACACTAAAATCAATTTTAAATGAACCAACTCAGATGTTTGAAGTGCAGACTTTCAGCTTTAATTCAGGGGGTTGAACAAAGAGATTGCAGAAAAATGTGAGGACAAATGAGAGAGGTAGGAAGTCCTCTTCCTTTTTTTGGGTGCAACAGCCAGGCCCCTCCAGTTCTCAACTGCATCTTCATCAGCCGGAGGAATTTTTGTGGCAGCATCAGATCCCACAAACGGGTGAGCATCCATTTTTATTTTGTCTTCTGCACTGTGAGTCGTCATGGATCCAGAATTGGCATCTGTGACTTTCAGTGATCCCACTGTTGCCTCATCTTTGATCTTTTCTTTGGCAGAACAAATCCGCATATTTCCCTCGATGAAGGAAAGATGACGAGCAATGAAGCGATCAACTCGAACAGGCAAGTTTTCATCTTTGAAAAGGCCGTGTTTTATGTTTTTGAACTCAGCTTCAACAGTGGCTGAACTTGCTGTGATGCTGGTGCTTTGGAAGAGAGGGACCATTATTCCTGTCCAGAGAGGCAAGTAACTTGTGAGTCTTATATGAGGAATAATCTCAGGGAGAAAGTGAATATTATCTCTGTCCCCGTTTGCTGCAGCAGGTGACCTGCTCTCCTCGCATATTTCTGTTACCCAGTGTCGTAGGTCAGTCTGGATCTCATCCACTGAATCAACTCTCTCACTTTCCTACGTCTGTTCATCTGGAATGATGATGGAGTCTTGAGCAATTTGTCCTTTCAGGTATTTCTTGCACCTTTCTGAAGGAAGGGGGGCTCCAGAACTGTCATCACCCTCTGCCTCACTGAGGGCCACAACAGTGATAGCACGTAGGAGCTGTTTTGCATGGTCCAAGCATTGTGACTGAAGAAGTTTTGCTAATGACCTGACAAAGAAATCTTTAACACGGTGTGTTTTCTTCTTCAGGCAGTCCCACTGGCATATCAGCTTGATGCAGTGCGCAACATCAACCCTGGTAAAACGGGGGGGAGTTTGGCAGACTGGGTTCCAACAAGGACATGAAAGCATTCATTAACTCTTAGATGCACACGTCAAAAATGACCCCAGGGGTTGTTTTTCTTCAAAATCTTTAAAATGAAAAGTTGTAATATATTCATATCCCAGGTATTCCTCATAAAATATGTTTGTAACATGAGGCCATTTGTATTTTTATTTATTTTTTCATTAATTTTAAAAAAATGCAGTTTTTGTATCACTACCCCACTCTTCCACAAGTGGTGTCAAAAATGACCCCAAGCAGTTCCTATGGAATCTTCTATGAAACTTTCATTCTTAGCAACTCTGACTGACCCACTTACACTTCTGATGGATCAGGAATTATTTTTTACACAGAAACATACATGATTTATAGTCAGGGCTGCACATAAGTGGTCCGCGGGTGCGCATTCATTGTCAAAATAAAAGTATTCCTGGAAATTCAGAGAATACACACTACTTTTGCGGTGGAGGAACACCAAAGTAATTGCTTAGTAGGGATGGGTATTGATAAGATTTTAACGATTCCGATTCCATTATCGATTGTTTATCGATTCTCTTATCGATTCTTGTTTTTAAAAAGGAGAACACTCAGGTCGATTAGCTTAGAACTGTTTTATATCTTCTCTTTGAACAAGATAGAAATTTAGGAGTAACATGGCCTTACAAACCCAACAGTGAGATCTTAAGCGATCCACAGCCTACGGCTCTTCAATGGGGTGTCACAGGGTCCCCGGGGAAAATTGTAAATGTAAAACAATACAATAAATATTCTTCTGTAGCAATAACAAAGTATAACATAAATTATTCTGTAGCAATTACACAAGAATATCCAGTAATGTCCCTGCCTACAATTAAACACATTCACTTACTGAAAATCGGGGGCATCTGCTGTGGCAAATGGCTGCAAGGTTTTGACCACAAACTAGTCACTGCTTGGTGACATGCGGGCCTGAAAAGACACGCTACCGGTAGACTGCAGCGACAACTGCCAGCGAGCGCCAGCCAGACTGTCTGTCTCATCATGGTCACCTAAATGCACAGTAATGGCAGGTTTTGTAATAAAGCAGATCGCGCTAACATAATATGCACTGTTAGCTGATTATTTACCTGCTGCATTAACGGGAGAGGACGTGCAAACGTTACCGCTGCTGCTGGGTTGAGATTCACGAGTCCGGAGTGGAATTAAAAACACGACATTCATTTAAGATCATCGCGTGTTTTGTGAGCAAATGCTTTTGCATATTCGTAGTGCTTCCTCCTTTAATGAAATATCTACTTTGCAAGTATTGCAAGTTGCCCTGTTGTCATCCGTTCTCGTAAAGTATAAACAAACTTTTAAGCGTTTGAACCGCTTAGGCGCCGTGTTTCCTGCCAGGTACGCTCCGACGCTCCGCAACGTGGTGACGTCATTCGGGGCGACTAGAATCGATAAGGGAATCGTTTGCAAAAATGGCAAACAATTCCAAGGAATTGAAACAGTGGGAACCGGTTCTCAACAAGAACCGGTTTTCGATACCCATCCCTACTAAGCTGTACTGCTATATCATTGTTAGAGAGGAGAAGAGCTTTCCAACAAGCAGCAATGCATGGGCTAGGATTCATCTGCTGGGACGGCCACTGCTGCACTGTGTTGAATCCTCCAGAGCAACAAATTACCAAAACTTCTGTTTTTAAAAAGATGCTCAGACTCGCTGATCCATTTATTAGTTACTGACCCTGTGAAGTCCGACCACAGCAGGACTCTGAGGACTGGACCCTCACACGTCTGTACTTTGTGCTTCTACCCAACTTTACATTGATGTGCTAACTTTAGCTACCAAACACAGTGATGTAGAGATGTGACTCTACAGTGAGGTTAGGATATACAAACAGCTGGTGAGAGTCCTGTTTACAGACAGAACCACAGAGAAAAACATAACCTGGTGGAGTTCCTGTGTCACTCGGTTAGCTCCTCAACACAGAGGAACATGAACGTTACGACGCACCTCGTACTGCTCTGATTTAACTGTGAGCTGAGGCACCAGAGCCAAAAGCTCAGCCATGGCTTGAACCACTCCTGGCTGTGAGTGACAGCTGAGCTCAGGCCAAACAGTTCTCCATGCTGAGATAATATCCACCACCTGAGAAAGAAAGATTTATTTTAAGACCAGAACTTTGGACAAGATTCAAAAGTTATGATCCAGAAACATGATTCCTGAATTTAAAGAGACAAATGGAGACAGACGAGGTACCTCTGCTCGACACAGCTCCTGTAGTCCCTGCAGGACGAGAGCAGCCGGGGTTGCCAGGTCTGGTCTGTTGCACTGTTTTAAAGTGAGTGAAATGGCAGCCACCATGTCTCCTGCATGCTGGTAAGGCCTGGTGCGAGCGAGCACAAATGCAAATACTGAGCGAGAGGGGCTGCTATTGTGTGTGTGTGTGGATAATAGCAAACACTGAAATACATTTTTTGCACACAGCAAATTCAGCTTTTCTTAGCTCAAAATAAATTTCTCCTCCTGCAACACTTGCACCTGCAAACTTTTTATACGTGCGCACAAAAACAAGGCCATAGACTCCTGCTGACTTTTGGAGAAACAGGGACTCACTGGAGCGTCGAGCTGAGGCTTCATTCACCCCACTTTGCAGTTATTGATTTGTAAAAAATGTTTGGAATCATGTATGATTTTCGTTCCACTTCTCACTTGTACACCACTTTGTGTTGGTCTTTCACCTGGAATTCCAATAAAATTGATTCATGTTTGTGGCTGTAATGTGACAAAATGTGGAAAAGTCCAAGGGGGCCGAAGAATTTTGCAGCCACTGTATTGTACTTACAGTCCCACATTGGAGCCTTTGGACCATGTGACCTCTGTTTATATGATTTCATTACAAAGCTGGGGCTGTTCTATTAGCAAATTGCTGGCAACCAAAAATCTCATGTTGCTCTGAACTGAGCAGCTCCTGGCAGACTGAACATGCTGTACTGAAATGAAATGACGGCTTTGCAACTTAAATCACCCCAAAAAACTAAACTAACATCTATTGCTGCTATTGGTGGATTGTGCTCACACGCTGGTTTGCCAGTGACCCGGGTATTTGGGACACACTGGTCACACCCACACAGATAAAAGCTCATCTGTGTGTATGATGGACTAAAACACACTGTGAGCGCTCAGATGAAGTAGAAAGGTGCTGCTGATGTTCCAGCCCCGTCTCCAGACGCTCACAGTCAGTACAGGCTCTTCTTAGTCGTGCTGCGTACCTTATGAGTGCCGAGGTTTGGCAGGCTTGTGAGAACAGCGTGAGCCAGGACGGGATTCTTTTCTTTGGTCAGTTTGAACAAAAGAAGCAGCAGGAGGGGCGGGACCTGCAGAGGGAAACACCCACATCAGCAAACATTAAATGCACTTTGTCAGACCTTACAGAGGCTGCATCATCGACCTGTACGTGCACACAAACTGACAGCTTCACAGCATGTTCAGCATAAACAGATAAAGCAGGGCTGAGTCTGCCCTTGTGATGCTAAATGTGTTGTGCCCATCTTGTACTCTGCAGTCAGTTAAAGCTTCATAGATCACACATGAAGTCCTGACACTTTAGTATGAGACAGGTTACAAATCAGGAAACAGTGAGACAGCATCACGGTCCTTAGATACACCACGCTGCAGTGTCACAGCTCTTAATTACCACCACACACCTAATGGCACACCGAGCCTTAACTGTTGCAGAGCGACCGCTTCACCTGCACGGCCCGAGAGCGAGAGGGAGGGGCAAAGAAAATAAAGCTGAGCGATGACACGTTTAATGCTGTCGAGCCAAAAACATCACTTTGAATCAATATCACTGCAGGAAATCATCATCTAAGGTTTCATAGTGGTTAGCTTCTGGCTTTTCCTGTAACAAAGACCTGCTGCTGCACGCAGGCAGATTTAAGATGACAAGTACGAGCGAGCAGAGATCTCCAGAGGACTCAAATATGCCAACAAGCTTCAACCAGTGCATCCAAACACCAGTGTGTGCAGCACTCTGGGAGCAATTAGAGCAGAAGGTGAATCCTCTGGGGCCCAGTGCACGCTTGAGTAATGAGGGGTAAACTTCACACTTCATCTGGAGCTAGTGACTCCAACACAAGTCCAGAGGGACGTCTGTCCCCTTAAAGCACTCCCTAAGCACTCCCTTTATACGGCAGCAGATTAGCAGCAATCACACAGCAGTGACAGCTTTTATCTTCCTGCTGATCTGAACCATTTCAAAGTCATGTGTTGGTGCCAAAATACCAGGTTATCAACATGTGTTTACTGCTGTTAGAAAGACAAACACAAGCTAGCTCCCTTACATACAATATATCTACATGTCAGAGGGAACATGCATTACTTTATATTCAGTCCACAGATTTAAGAGAACCAGTTGTGTGGGTTATCTACCTGGCAGGGGTCGGCAGCAGCGACAGCCTGGCTTGCTTTCAAAGCCAGCTGGCAGATGTTTTCCTGACCCATGATGATAAGTCACAATCAGGACAAGAGAGGAGGACAGGCGCTGGCTGGACGACAGGGCGGAGCTGACCGCCAACAGCCAATCGGTCGCTGCTGCTGGATTGTTGGCCACTTTGCGCAGTACCGACAAAGACACGCTGAGCTCACTATACCAGGAACTCAGAGACAGAGGCAGTGATGGGGCAGGCTGAGGGGAGACAGATTCATGAGAAACAAATGATGAAGAACAAAGAGCAAAGCTACAGATGCACCATGAATGTTAATGAAGTGGAATTTAAGGATCAAGCAAAGCATCCCAGAGGAACAACACTCCAGAGACTGGATGCTGACCCTGAAGAAGAGGCCATGCTACAGAATGGTAAAGCCCTGTTGCTATGACACTGAGAGGGAAACAGTATTTTTGGATGGATGTCGTCTGTGCTCTAATGCTCTGTCCACTCACCACCTAACACCTACCTGCACTATTGTAACGTGGCTACACCTCAAAGAAAGACTCCAAAAACTGAATGTGAGAAGCAGGCCAGGGTTACCTGCTGGGCTACCTGGTGAATTACCTGCTGGGCTACCTGGTGAATTACCTGCTGGGTTACCTGGTGAATTACCTGCTGGGTTACCTGGTGAATTACCTGCTGGGTTACCTGCTGGGCTACCTGGTGAATTAACTGCTGGGCTACCTGGTGAATTACCTGCTGGGTTACCTGGTGAATTACCTGCTGGGTTACCTGCTGGGCTACCTGGTGAATTACCTGCTGGGCTACCTGGTGAATTACCTGCTGGGCTACCTGGTGAATTACCTGCTGGGTTACCTGCTGGGCTACCTGGTGAATTACCTGCTGAATTACCTGCTGGGCTACCTGCTGGGCTACCTGGTGAATTACCTGCTGGGCTACCTGCGGAATTACCTGCTGGGCTACCTGGTGAATTACCTGCTGGGCTACCTGCTGAATTACCTGCTGGGCTACCTGCTGAATTACCTGCTGGGTTACCTGCTGGGCTACCTGTTGGATTACCTGCTGACATGATAGACGATGGGCAGGGCTTTGAGTACACAGATAGCGTTTTTGAACACAATATGGATAACATCTTGAAGAAGAACAACGGGAATTGCGAGACCTGTGACAAGTGACGGACATTAGACCAACTGTAAAATTGGAAGCAGTTTGTTTGCACTAACCAAAACAACTACCATCTTCATCTCAGCACAAAGGAAGCAAACAATCAGGAGTTTCTTCTATTTATTGTGACTCAAAGTCTGTTGGTGTTTCAGAGCACTGGCAGACAATTTGGACAGAGGAGATCTTTCTGTTGCACCGCTGATTTTTATGTGGATGTTCACAACTGTCTTCAACCTTTGAGGTGAAGTCTGCATTCATCCACACAACATATTTTATACACTAAAAAGAGGAGAGCTCACTATATTGTAAACAAAACATAACTTTTAATGTTAAAACCCTGTTCATTCTTACATTTTTACATTAAACGAAAATGTTTGGGGCTTTACTTATTAGAGACGGCTTCACAGATGCTGCAGCTGTAACAGCTTCAAATCTTCTGGGAAGGCTTTCCATAAAGTTCAGGAGCGTGTTTTAGGAATTTTTACCATTCCTGCACATTTATGATGTGATGATGAGGGGTGGGGAACTCCAGGCCTTGAGGGCTTGTGTTCTGCAGGTTTTAGATCTCACCCTAGGTCGGCACACATGAATCACATGATTGGTTCATTGCTCACAGGGGGTCATATGATTGTTGGGTTTTTCTCTGTATCTATTATTATAGGATATACTTTACAATATAAAGCGCCTTGAGGCGACTGTTGTTGTGATTTGGTGCTATATAAATAAAATTGAATTGAATTGATTACTAGGCCTCCTCAAGACATGCTGAGGAGGTCATTTAGCCATTCAAATGAGCTGGACATGTCTAAAACCTGCAGGACACTCGAGGCCTGGAGTTGCCCACCTCTGTGTTAGTCAGTGATGTTGGATGAGAAGACCTGGCTGGTAGTCTCTGCTCTAATTCATCACTGAGGAGTTCTGTTGGGTTGAGGTCTGGACTCAGGCCAGTCCAGTTCAAGTTCCATCCAAATCTCACTTATCCCATGCGCTTAGCGATGTAGCTGCTCGGCCATGGAAACCCATCCCATGGAGCTCTCTGCTCACAGTTCTTCAGCTCATCTGAAGGCTAAATGAAGTTTGGAAGTCTACAGTGACTGACTCTGTAGAAAGTTGGTGTCCTCTGCAAACTATGCCCCTCAGCGTCTGCTGACCCCGCTGTGTGATTTTACCACTTCATAATTGTGTTGCTATCATTCCCAATCCCTCCCACTTTGTTTTAATACCACAGTTGACTGTGGAATATTTGAGGACATTTTGTGACTGGATTTGTTACACAGGTCCACACACCATTAAACCACCACAACCAGCCTGAGCCTCCATCCTGGTCATGGCATTTTACTGCTCCAAATTCTGACTCTGCCATCAGAATGTCATGAGGTAAATCATACAATGCTCTTCCAGTCAAGTCCAGTTTGGGTAATCCCTGTGAATCAGCCTCACTTTGCTTTTCTTTCCTATCACGAGTGACACCTGCTATGGTCTTCTGCTGCTGCGTCAGAGTTTGATGTAGTATGTTCAAAGATGCTCTTCTGCACATTGGCACTATAATGAGTGGCGATTTGAGATACTGTTGTCTTCCTGTCAGCTCAACCAGTTTGCCCATTGTCCTTAGGTTGTCCTTTGGTCAACCCTAGAGATGACTGCGTGGGAAAATCCCAGTGGTTTAGCAGACCAGCCATCGGGCAAGATAAACCACGCTTTATTCACAATCACTTAAATCAACTTTCTTCACTATTCGTGGTCATTTTAACCAGGTCTACATACCTAAATGCACCGAGTTGCTTCCATGTGCTTCGCTCACTGATATTGGTATTAAAAAGTAGGTGCACCTAAAAAAGTGGCCAGTGAGTGTATGAACTAAAACAAACAGACACCTGAATCACTGACTAACTAGTCCTTGTGATTATTTATAGTAATACTGGTGTACAGCTCACTGTATGTGCACACAAACATAAGGTGATGTCGTGGATAGAGCCCCCAAATGTCCTGTGAGCCTGCTGAGGGCCAATGTGTCATGGTGGCAGATTGCTAAGGGCTATGGTGAGAAGACATTTAACAGTGGGCAGCAGTGTGTATGCTCCATTAATAGTGCAGCATTTACAGTACCCAGCAGTGCCAGGCCTGACAACCAATGGCAGCCCAGACAGGCAGTGGCCAATGGCACCACCCTGCTGCCCTGAACACATTCATCTTCCCACTAGGGAGGTTCAGGCTGCCAGACAGCCACAGGCAGAAATGACACTAATGACCATGGAGAAAGCACAATGAGAAGGAGGGAATGAAAAAAAGGAAGAAGATAGGTGAAGAAAATGTAAAATAAATGAGGAAATTACTTCAGAGGTAAATGAGAAAGGAAGAGGAAGGAAGGAAAATGAAAAAAGACAAAGCAGCTCAGTCATTTTATTACCCGCTGCAAGTGATTAAGGATGCCCCAGGAACTTGTCAAATGAGGCAAAGCTGGAGGAGGACGAGGAGAACAAAGAAGAGGTTTCCCTCAAGGCTTCAGCAGCATGTTTACACTGTGAACAGGAAAGCCCTCCCTGTCTCACCACCAACTGTAATAATGCCCCCCACTGTAAATGCAGCAGGACTGTTTACATGATCTGTTACGTCATCAAACACGTCTTTAGATTAAAAACAGACAATTAAACACTACATTTATTGTTTATTAGGGCACGAGCACTGAACATGTTGGAATAAGGAGTTACATATGGTCAAAACCTTTTATGCAAAACTCACCGTACTAACATGTTTCAAATACAAAAACATGGCTTGGATCCATGCTGCTTCTGCCTGTGGTAGTCATGGGTAGCCAAACAAGAAAATTACCTCATGAACTGGAACTAAATCACAGTTGAACTGAATTGTCCTTTTTCTTTAACTGAGGTGTTACCAAACCAGCCAAATCATATAATCTCTCCAGTGTGTCCAGAGTCTACCTCCAGGTCTCTTCTCGGTAAGACATGAGGTGTCCTAGAAGCATCCAAAACAGACGCCCAAACCACCCCAACTGGCACCTTTCAATGTGGGTGAGTAGCAGCTGTACTCTGACACCTTCCTAAATGACTGACCCATCTCTAAGGGAAAGCCCAGCCACTGTTCAGAGGAAACTAATATCTGCCGCTTGCATTCTTTTGATCACTACCCAAAGCTTGTAAGCACAGGTTAGTGTAGGGATGTTAGATCAACCAGTAAATCAACAGCTTTGACAGCTTTCATATCACTGAGGTCACCACGATGGACCAGTAGAGCGGCCCCATCACTGCAGCCACAGGACCATCTGTCAATATGTCACTCTGTCCTCACTCTTGAACAACACCCAGAGATACTTAAACACCTCCAACTTGGGCGCCAGCTCGTCCTTGACCTGGAGTGGGTGCTCCACTGTTTTCAGCTTTGAACCACAGCCTCAGACTTGGAGGTGCTGATTCTCATTCCCAATGTTTCCCACGCAGCTGCAGAATTACTCAAAACAGCATCGATAACAACACCCACCAAGAATAGATCCGACTTGGTGCTGGCAAAACGGACCAAGCTTCCTGCATTTGGACAGAGAAGTGAGACTTCCACAAAACATTGCAAAGGCGTGTCAACCAAGAGAACTCAACAACATCCAGAGCCTGGAGAAACTAAGGGTACCTCTCATCCGCCCCTCGGACTCTGCTGCCAGGTGACCCCACCCTCAGAGTCGTGCCCCTTGTCCTCAGGCTCTGATACTCTGTATCCAGTGTGAACAGATCACTGCTTTCCTCTTCTGACTTGACTGATGGTTTGTCAGAATCGTTTCTAGGTCAACAAAAAGTCTTGCTCCATTCCCTCACCAAGCTCCTCGTACACCTGAGTTTTTGTTTCAGCTACTGCAAGAGTTACACTCATCCTGTCGATATCTGCCAGATAACCAAGCCTAACAGGACGCTTCCAACATGCTGCTCCTGAACCTCCAATGTCTATCTTCTGGTTCAGAGATTGCCCCCACCACATTAAAGTCCCCCAGCAGGACTATGGAGTTGCTAGATGGGGTACCCACCTCACCCAGCAACTCTAAAAATTACTCTAAACAACTGTTAGTCACATGTGAACAAATGACTCTCGGCACCTGTTCCCAACATGACGGCACAGGGAAGCAAACGTCTTGTCCACCAGGGAAAACTGCTAAATGCTGGCATCAAATCAGGGAGATGCAAACGTACCCATTCCCTTTCTGCCACCTCTCACTCTTTACATGTAGTCAGTATTTTTCAACACACACTAGTCTGGGATTCTCATGCTCCAAGAGCCAGTTTATAGCTGGGCCTGAAGCACCAGGGCCTTTGACTGCCACCAGACAGAGCACCGGACCCCTACGGCACTTCAAGTGGGTGATGGATAGGGATGGGTATCGTTTAGGTTTTATCCGATACTGGTGCCAAACCGGTACTTTTGAAACGGTGCCGGTGCTTAAACGGTGCTCAAACCAGTGCTTAAAGAATGGAGATCACAAAATTGGTCCAAAAACCTCTCATGTTCAGCTGTTTTTTTTGTAAAAAGATAACAATGTTAGCCTTTTCTGCAGCTATAGGGCATATATGGTCTCACTCTTGGCTGGAAGCAGTGCTTAAACAATGAAAAAAACACAAACTTTGTCCAAAGACCTCTCATGTTTAACTGTTTTCCACTTTTTCTTTGGTCATTTTAGCCTTTTTGGCCAGGGTGAAGGGAGTATCTGCCATCAAACAAGAAGACAGCCGCATGTAACTACGACGGTGTTTGCTAGTTCACCTTACATGCATTAATGTAATAATGTGGTTAGCCTACTCAACGTTAATTACACACGAACAGCATTAAGCTACTCACGCAGAGGAGAACGGCTGCTGCTGCCATCATCATCCTCATCATTTCTGCTACACTGACAGGGCTAGGGACCAGGACTCTACTCTTCGGGTTTTTGGGGGATGTTGCTAACTCCGGGTCCGATAACAGGCACCACACCCGCAGTAGATGTGCACGGTGTGAGGTCTCGCAGCAAGCTATCAAACACGGCGCATTTCTCGGCTTTAAAAAAAACCCCCGATATGCGTCGCCAGGCGTTTCATCAGATTTGAGGTGTTACCTCCTTTGACAGTATCACAGTATCAGCTTAAAGCACTTGTTGCAGGCTGCTGAGTTTGCATCTTTTGCTGCAAAGTACAGACAGACTTTTGATCGCTTCGCCTTGGGCATTTTTAATCTGTAGCTCTGCACAGAACGTATGTACCTGGGCCCGCCTACTATCCTCGGAAACGTAAAATGATTGGCTAGAATTGGCTCAGGAAAAAAAAAGCACCGAAATAAAGCACCGAAATAAAGCACCGAAATGTGCGCTGCTTTTCGGTCTGGTTACTACCGTTTATGTCAGAACCGGTGCCATCATGGCACCGGACACCGGTACCCATCCCTAGTGATGGACCAATGCTGCTTCTTTGGACTAGCAGTAAGCTACAAGTTATATGTAGCTTGATAGATTATACAAGACAATATGTATGAACATCTCTAGATATTAGACATCTCATGACAGGACATGAGACATGAGATACTTACCTGATAGAATACGGACAGGTGAAGTGTCCATCGCTCTGGTCAGCCTGCATCTCCAACAATCGCCGAATGACTTTTATCAACCCTTGAGTGTGTCTGTTGGATATCAGAGTCAGAATAACTGAAAAAACTAACAGTGTGAGTGTTTTCATTGCTTCAAATGTTTTCAAATAGTTACATTATGCTGCACAACTAGGTTAGCATCCAGGTCTGAACTGTGGAACAGTAACCTTTAACATCTTCATGTTTCCAGTTTAAACTTTCAAAGCTATTTTCTTTACTTCACATGAGCCCTGATGGAGAGCAATGACATCGTGGATTTATCCTCAGCACAGACTAAGCTATGACCTCCATGTGTCTAACTCAGTTTGTAGACTGTCAGTCGGGTTCCTGCACTGGAAGCATTGACTCCATGTTGCACACTGGTAGCTGGAAAAGAAGGCGACTGGACTTGATTAAGTTTTAAAGATGTTTCACTTCTTATACAAGGTGGAGAGACCCACATATTTAAACCCTACAGGGCGTTGCCCTCTTTGGAGATGGTCATCGAGCTATTTGTCATGTATGTCATCACATGAGTCCAATAACTGCGTGTTGCATACCTTGCAGAAGGCAGGAGGTTGAGGACACCATTGAGGATGTACTCCAGGTCTGCATGGCCCTGGTCCACCAATAACACCAAGGTGTCGCAGCACGCTGAACACACCACAGCACAGTCACTGCAGCACTGCTGCCACAAAGCTTCCAGTGCTGGGCCCTGAACGACAACAGTGATGCAGTCAGTGTTTCAGAAGTTTAACACAACTATCTGTGCCTTTTCCACACATGCACTGAAGCCCTGAATGAAAACGGACAAAGACAGAGGTGCAGGTGAGAATGCAATCTGTCCCACTCAGTTCAGCCACTCGGGCTCAGCACTGATTCAATCCCAATTCACAAGGTTTGGTTCAATTTGGACTCAGACAGTCGGAAATATTATACATAACTATGATCGTTTATCAGTGCAGATCCATATTTTATATCTGTGTATAAAAACAAAGCTGCCACTGTGAGATCAGAGGTGTCAGCCTCACAGCAGATGTGTCAAAGTAACTGAGGATCAAACACAGGACGACATGAAGCAGATGTTCCTGGCCTTTATACTTCATGTAACTAAAGAAATGATCATATCTGACTCTTACAGGAACTCACCTGAGCACAGGACCAGCTGATTTGCCCATTTGACCCTTTTTCCTTTACGACAGCTGCAACAAGACTTCTCACCGTCTGCAAAACAAGAAAATCACACTTCTGTACCATTATTCACAATAACAAAGAGAGGAAGAGAAACCAACACTACAGTGTGAATGAATGAATGAATGAATGAATGAATGAGCCTACAGGGAGTCTGTGTGTGTTCAGTGAAACCTGCCTCCCCTCTACATAAACATATTACACACACGCGTGTGAGTGACTCAGAAACCCTTGTGGTTCCAACAAACATACAAAGTAACTCTGTGTCTGTGATCTTGTTACACTGTAAACTCACCTCATGTCTCTTTAAAATCCTCCAGCAGCTGCACACATGTATCAGTGCACCTTACAGTCATGTTACTCTATCAAATAGTTACGTTACTGATTACTCTGTCTTATCAGGATACTTTTCTATGAGTATTGCTGAATTCCTGTTAATGGTAGAGATTTTCTGCCTGTGTGAGCTGCTAGTTTACCTCTATCATTAACAAATCACTGGTACCTGTGGAATCTCTGCAGACAAGGGAAGGATCATTTGTATCATTTGGATGGGAGGAGTCACAGAGCAGAGTCCGCCTCTTACCTGGGCTTGTATGACAGGGCTGGGGAACTCGAGCCGCGTCTTTAAACTCTCCATCATGTCCCTGGATCAAACCTGTGAACATCCAGAATCTCCATTAGAACAAGAGAAGGAGGTTTGATCAAAGTAAAGACAGCTCTCCTGTTAAACTACAGATGATCACATATCAGGGCAAATCAGACTTTAGCTCAGGGACGTGACATCGAACCCCTGACTGATCCAACACTTTATTCTTCCTCTCAAACAAACATCCCCAAATGTTTGTCCCAAACAAAGGAAACCAAGATTACCCTTCAGCATCCACCCACTGACTAAACAACACTTTAGGATTTCTTACATATTTTAATATGAATTTATGCTTCTTGATGTTATGCAAACTGAATATTTTGCACAAATAGAAATTCTCTTTGAGTTGGACTGAATGAATTTCACTTAACCTGATAATAATATTTATCATAACAACAAACATTTATTACATATACTAAACAATGAGGGCATGAGCAGCATCAGTAAACACATATTGCTTTTTGAATACTATTAATATACTAACACAGTAACCCAACCCCCTCCCCAAACACACCCAGCCCCACCCACCTGCTGTTACCATAACGATAAGCCAGGCTGTACTGTCCACCTGCTACCAGCAGCCTGTTTACTGGCTCCCAAAACAGGAACAGGTAAGTCAGCACCTGTTCATCTTATCAACAGCTTATTTACTACAATATGTAGAACAGAGTTACTGACCAGTCAGAGCAGCGTGACAGTGCACACACACACACACACACACACACACACACACACACACACACACACACACATCACTGCACATTAAATCTGAACACTTTAACGTGTCACCAATATGAAGAAGACATTTCAACAACATACAGAAAGCCTTCATTATATTTTAGATGAAGCTGAAAATAAGCTCAGTCCAGTTTCATGGCTGTGAATGGTTTGAAAGTCTGAAACCAAACAGTGCCAGCGGTTTCTACAGGATGTTGCCTATACAGCAAACAATACAGGCTGTGCTGTAATGCTAGGTCTGCACTAGCAATACAAGCCAGAACAATGCATGAGCACGATGCTTTAGAAATGACACCACGGAGGCTTTGCTGTGCAACACTCAGACTGCACGAGCCCGACGGGCCTGACGGGCCGCGGCTTTTTGGGAGAGCACTCAGCGGCACAGTGGCAGCCTGTGATTGCTGTGGTGGAGCCCTGAGGTCGTCACAGTCGGGCTTTGATGGGCAGAGCTTTGACTTTTCTGTGTAAGTACATGAGATTTATGGCAGTTACTTTTCATTTTGATATGTTCTCGTTTATTCTTGTGTTAGTTTATAGAAATGCTTTAGTCAGTCTGGGGTCACCACAGCAGGAAGCTCCATTTGTTTCATATGGCAGCTTTTATTTTGTAAAGCTTCTTATTTGCCTTTAACCAGTGACTTTGTCACTTCCTGAGCCAACGTGTTAACCATGACACTAAGGAGGCACACTGGGAATACTGGGAATACAGATACTTTCATCAAGGTATTAAAAACAATCCTTATGTTTAAAATGAATGTGTCCAATAAATGTAGTGAGAGCATTAAAATATTTCTGAGAAATGAAAGCAATACTTTTGTTAAAGCTTCAAATCTGTACTTGAATCATGATTTAAACTGTGGTTGTGAACAGGGAATAAAATGATGTAAGGAGGTGATGTTGCCGCTCCCCCTCACCTCAGAGACATGTGATCAGTCTGGATGAAACTTTATATGAACTTACATGACGACATTTAAGAGACGACAGAGGCTGATTATTCGAGACCTCGTCTGTCAGAAGGAGGATTTTAAATCTTGGATTTAACAGGGAGTCAGTGAAGAGGAGCTAATATGTGACAAATATGCTCTCTTTCTACTTCCTGTTGGGACTCGTGCTGCAGCGTTTCAGGTTAACTGCAGGCTTTGAGGCTTTTCATGGTGCTTGTCTGATAACACTGACTCACAATCATGCAGCTAGAATCACTCTCAGCTTAGTTCACAGACCTACATGGTTGTTTGTGCACACTGAATGATATATTCTGCTCAAAGATGACTCCTCACAGCTTCACTGGAGGCCACGATGATGCTGTTTCTAAGAGTTTTAGGGCCGAGCACAACAGCCTCTGTCTGAATTTAGAAGCAGGAAATTAGAGGTCACCAAATCACAACAACAGTCACTTGAAGGCACAGACCACGAAGTACAGAGAAAATCCCACTAACCGGTCAACCCCAATGAGCAAGCCCTTGGCCACAGCGGGAAGGAAAATCTCCCTTTTAGCCGAACCAGACTGGAGGACGGGCAGACGTCTGACCGACTGGTGGAGAGGGAGGGACTCACATGGTGGATACACATCTCTCACAGACGGTGAGAGGACAAAGACAAAAGTGTCACCTCATATCAGGCGGCACCTCCAGGGCTGAAAACTGAAACCTGTGCAGAAGTGCCAAAAACTGCAATTCCTCTAACAGCCTCTGGAGCCTGCATCCAAAAGTGAGACAACCCCAACAGCCCCCTATATGAGCACTGTTACAGTTTACAGCTGTAGCTTTTTACCAGGCCTCACCTCTGCCAATCCAAGTGACCCACCTGTGTCACACACACACTGTGAAGCTGAGCAGTGTGTCACAATGAAAGCTCCTGCTGCTTCCATGGTTTATATACACATGCTGTGTGGATCTGTGTCTGAAGGAGCAGAATACATTGGGACGCACACTCATTGTGTCCCAAGTGTCATTTTCAAACCTATAAAAATCAAAAATCAAAACACTTACTTCTCTGGGTTTTTCTTGTCCTGTCCCACCTTTATAAAGATGAGTCGATGCCCTTAAATTCAAGAGCAACTAATACTTTTCACAAAGTAGTAAAATCTTTCAGTTTAAATATTTTTGAACATTAATTTAAATTAATAACTGTTGCCTGAATGTACAGTTTCCATTTCGTGAATACCATTTTTCATATGCATGGCCTTCTGCTGATATTATTCCTGGTAAATCTCTCAAAGATACCTTTCTGGTCATCTCCCCTTTCCTTCATGTTATCAGCTTTTGCTTTGGATACCTGAACACTTGAAGGCAGCCTGTGTCTTCCACTGTTATATAATTACAGCCACATTTCTAAAATACAAGTCGTTACTGAAGTTTTTCAAAAACCTGCTTCTTCAACTGGTTAAGGAACCCTGCACCTTGCATCAGTTCTAATCTAGTTTCTCTCAGAGTCACAGCACTAAAACACCATCTATCCATCCTCTTAACCTCTCCTCCAACTTAGGAACCTGTGGTGTCACAAACCCATCCCACCTGTTACCTCTTGACCTGCCACTAGTCCATCACTGAGAGACAGAACCACACACTCATATTCACACTATGGTCAATTAAATTTAGGACCCTTGGATTATAGGAGAAAACTGTAATACAGCCCCCCGCTGACAGGCGTTAATACCAGGAACAGGTTTTTTGCAGGAAGGCACCAGTGTGTAAATCACTGTGCCTGCTGAAACTCCAAAATAATATTCTTGAGTAATGGTAAGGTGATTAATGCCATTCTAACACACAGAATAGTGAACTGAGATTACAGTTATAGCGATGCTCTCACATAGTTTTCATCATTCTTATCTCACAAACACTTCAAAATTCATATAAATAACTACAGGGCTTACTCCACTCCTATGGGATCCCACAAGGGTCAATCCTCAGACTAACTCAGCCTTCATTGTATGTTAATTAAGGGTAACTGGACACATTCAGTGGGAAGAATATGCAGCAGTCCTGTACTGTACTACGGACCAGTAATAAGTAGATGTAATTTCATTTCCTTCTATCTCCATCCATTTATCCAATCCCCATTGACTTTTGACTATGATTCACACCACTGCTTTAATGTTACTATGTTTGTAAGAAGGATCTGTAACAGTTTATGGTTGAATATACATGTTTCTATACTGTGTGATGCGATATGTAGACCTCTCGGTGGTGTGTTAAGAGTTTCAGAAATGTGTTTTAAATAGTGCTATACAATAATGATGGTTATTTATTGTTATTATTATATGACACTTTAAGTTTCTCTGGAGTACACTGAAGGCTAGTTTGTGTAAGAGGATTTTTCATAGACTTTCTTATTATTTTGTCCAAATTTGGGAGTTATTATGCAGTTTAGTAAAAAACTTTTTTAGTAACATATATGCACAGAAAATGGGAAACTGGACTCTCACTGAATTGCTTCTTTTTGTTAGCCAGGAACAATCAGATTATCATTTTAAACGTAAACTACAGTTCGAGCGACTTTGAACGTTACATTTAATTGTTTTAAGGCAGAAACATCAGGTTTCCTTTGGGACCTGAACGTAGCGTTCTTACGGGAGGTTGCCAGTAGTTGATTGGAGATCTGTGGATCTGTTGTTCTCTTATTGGTTCTTTGCATCTCGTGCTCTTTCTGAGGCCTCAAGCGGGTACGCCAAGCCGCGCCTGCGCTGTGCCTCTTAAAGCGATCCGTAACAAAGACCGTAACGGAAATGACCGCAGTTCATGCTCAAAATAAAATACTGGATAATTTTTGGATAAAGTGCACCGTAGTTAGCAGTCATTAAAATATATTTAAAGATAAATAATGACACTGTAGTGATAATTAGTATTAAATATTAATAATTAATAATTACTATTACTAATTATTAATATAATTATTAATATTAAATGATTCCCCCTAGGGATCAATAAAGTATTCTGGTTCTGATTCTGATTAATATCACAATAGCTACACGATCTTTTACTTTCCTAACAAATTGGTTTAAGTCATGGCAAACAGACTTGACATCCAGTAAGTGTGTGAAAATATTCTCTTTGCCGCTGAAGTCCTTTAAAGACTTTATAGACTGTAAATCTCACTCCAGTATCAGTGCTGGGAACCACAGACACGCAGTAAGAGGACAGAGACGCCAGGGAAGGCACTCCTACATTCCTTACTAATACTGCACAGTGAAAACATACAATTCAACTAAAATAGAGCTTCAATACCAGCAAGACTTGTCAAATGCAAGGACAGCTTCAGGAGAGACAAAAAGGAAACCTATAGTCATAAAATTAGAGAAGCATAGCTTAGTTTTAATCCTGGCAGAGTGGAGAAGTCTTTGGAGCTGCATTAACAGCTTAATGTTGGAAGTAAATGTCTGTGCAGCTGGATTGCTGGCAACGGTATAAAAAAAATAAGTAATTTACTAATTAAAATGATTAATTCTGGATCATGCATATACAGGATAAACTCATACAAGCCAGGATTATTAACAGCTGTGTGTATATATGCTAACAACAAAGTCCAAAAGTAGGTAAGAAACCTGAATCTTTTCAAATAAACACATGTGGAGATTGTCTGAAAGACAAAACAAAAGAAAGACAAATCTAAAGAAATTGTATGCATAACTTGCCAGAATATATATATATGTATATATATATATATATATATATATATATATATATATATACATATATATGTATATATATATATATACATATATGTATATATATATATATATATATATATATATATATATATATGTATATATATATATACATATATATATACATATATATATATATATATATATATATATATAGATATATATATATATATATATATGGAGAGAGAGAGAGAGAGAGAGAGAGAGAGATAAGGAGAATGTTAAGTATGTGGGCCTGGAGTGCATCTTTACTGCAAGTGTTTTACTTTGAAAAGCCCCAAGCGGATACTGTCCACGTCATTACAGACGCTTTACAGCCGGCGAGCCTTTCAAAGTCTTGGGTCTGAGTTGAGTCCCTAAGAAACCATGTCGGCCGTCATAGGCAAACTGCACTCACCTCTCATTTAATATAAAACGAATTCTCCATGAAATAACACGAAGCCTCGGCCTCAGCTATGGCCAACTCGGTAAGTAGCCGCTCACGGTGCTTTGCTGTTCCCGGCTCTGGTTTAAACACTATACGTGTGGACATTCATGCCACACCGGAGGGGTCCGTGGGTTTTTCTGCAACAAGGGTTTTCGGGCTGTACTGCTACTTAGCGCGCCGCTACCACATGAAATAATAGAGATGTTAAATTCCCCTCAGAGACGGACAGAGGAAAAATGTTTTGGGAGAAACCCTCAAAACGTTTTGGCTAATGCGCCAATAGAGTGTTGGAGAGCGGCTGTAGTCAGTGAGTGGAGTCGCTGGGCCGGTAACGCAGACACGCCAACTTTGTTGAGAAGTTTGGTCTTTATTCTTACGATGTTACGGTTTAACAGTTGTGTAACGTTAGCCCACGAAATGAAGCACAGAACACACGCAGCTCAGCTCGTCGTGTTTAAGCGTGTACCTGTTGGCTTCAGCTAAGAGGAACACAAACGTTGCTCGACAGCAGATAGCAGACTGTAGTGTTTCAGGAAAAAACACCTGCACGAAACATGGACCCGTGACCCGTCTTTATTAACGCTAACCCTGCATCTTTGTGCTTTGCAGGGTGCTGTACAGGTGAAACTGGAACTTGGTCATCGTGCCCAGGTCAGAAAGAAACCCACGGTGGAAGGGTTCACCCACGACTGGATGGTGTTTGTGCGAGGACCAGAGCACAGCAACATCCAGCACTTTGTGGAGAAAGTGGTTTTTCATCTGCACGAAAGCTTCCCGAAACCAAAGCGAGGTGAGGAGAGCTGCCCTGGTGCTTTGTGTGGTGGGGGGTTAAGGGCTTCACATCTGTAGTTGATCAAACACACACACACACAGACACACACACACGTATACATTTATACATACTTTTAATGTGCGTTGTTTCTTCATGCGCATGCATTTATTTCACACCTGTAGTGCAGGGTTGGCAGAGTCAGGTTATCACTGAAAGTCCTCTCTGTCATGCACATGTTGTCTGTGTAATGTTACGTCCTGGTGTCGTTTCACCTTTCATGTTTTGACACAAATAATCACATAAATAACAACACAAATTAGTGAGTGAAGAGGTGCAGGCTGATGCTTCAGCTTATTATAATACAGTAATAACAATGATGACAATAATCATATAATAAGGTGAAGTATGTGTCTACATGCATCTTTTTTTACATTTATAGCAGCAGTAGTAATTAGTATAAGATGAGTAGTAGCTGTAATAGACACAATAATATTACTACATACAAACCTTATTTAAGTATAAATAGTTTAGTGTGTCATACATTCATTTATGAATTTCCAAACGTTTCCCAGACCAGTACAAACCAGTGTCACCAACAGCAGCTAACCTTGGAGAACCCCACAGTTAACCTTCAGACTGTCCACCCAGACTGTTCATCACATAGCTCCACAGACAGTAAGGACGATCAGTAATGTTGAACTTATACAGCCCACCTTTATCCTATGTGGGCCAGATCAGTGAAACTCCCCTTTCTGTCAGTGTAAAGAAGTTAGACTCCGAGTATCTTAAAATAAGGAAACCAGGACGTCTCAATTTTCTACATGATAAAGAAAGAAATCTGTCAGCGTGACTCTTTGGAATTAAATTCTAAGGAAATGTCTAAGATAAATTAGTAAAGTTCTGGTAGCTCACTTACTGACCTATAATTCTAAAACTGGACATTTTTAATTTACACAATTATCTGATTTAACTGTTTCTCTGTTGTTTTATTATTTTAGTGTAGTATCAGTGCCCTTTATCTCTTGGGAAAAGCTGTAAAACGTAAAGAAAAATGCCAAGTTTACGCCCTCCTTCATAGTGTTTACAGCTGTCCAGTGGATCAGATTGAAGTCTTTGCTAGACCGATCCTGGTCCCCGGGCCTTATGTTTGACACCCCTGATTAGGGATGGGTATTGATAAGATTTTCACGATTCCGATTCCATTTTCGATTCTGTTTAACGATTCAATTCTTTATCGATTCTCTTATCGATTCTTTTTAAAAAGAGAACACTAAGGTCGAATAGCTTAGAACTTTGTTTTATATCTTCTCTTTGAACAAGACAGAAATTTAGGAGTAACATGGCCTTACAAACCCAACAGTGAGATCTTAAGAGATCCACAGCCTACGGCTCTTCAATGGGGTGTCACAGGGTCCCCAGGAAATAAAATTGTAAATGTAAAACAATAAAATAAATTATCTTCTGTAGCAATAACAAAGTATAACATAAATTATTCTGTAGCAATTACACAAGAATATCCAGTAATGTCCCTGCCTACAATTAAACACATTCACTTACCGAAAATCTGGGGCAAATGGGTGCAAGGTTTTTACCACAAACTTAGTCACTGCTCGGTGACATTCGTCTATCCTGGCCTGAAAGGAGACGCTACCGGTAGACTGCAGCGACAACTGCCAGCCAGACTCTGTCTCTCTCATCATGGTCACCTAAATGCACAGTAAAGGCAGGTTTTGTAATAAGGCAGATCGCGCTAACATAATATGCACTGTTAGCTGATTATTTACCTGCCGCATTAACGGGAGAGGACGTGCAAACGTTACCGCTGCTGCTGGGTTGAGATTCACGAGTCCGGAGCGGAATTAAAAACACGACATTCATTTAAGGTTATCGCGTGTTTTGTGAGCAAATGCTTTTGCATATTCATAGTGCTTCCTCCCTCAAGTTGCCCTGTTGTCATCCGTTCTCATAAAGTATAACCAAACTTTTGAGCGTTTGAGCCGCCATGTTTCCTGCCAGGTAAATGACGCTCCGCAACGTGGTGACGTCATTCGGGGCGACTGGAATCGATAAGGGAATCGTTTGCAAAAATGGCAAACAATTCCAAGGAATTGAAACAGTGGGAACCGGTTCTCAACAAGAACCGGGTTTCGATACCCATCCCTACCCCTGATCTAAAACAATACTACTACTACTAATAACAATAATAACAATAATAATAATAATAATAATAGTAATAATAATAATGAAATTAAAGCTGCAAGCAGCGATACGAGGGCCCTCGCACCCCAGCACGTCAAGCCAAGCCCAACACCTAAAACCAGCACGTCCGATCTGATGTCACATTGATGGAATTCATGCATTTAACCACCAGCTAACATTTCATCTAATTCAACCATTATTATAGTCGTCCCACTAGGTGGCGCTCTAACCATTACTGACAAATGGGATAACAAACATTTCCGACCTTGAGTCTCATCACGCCTGCGAACTTTGGGAGAGATTGGACATTGTGTTTTTGAGTGACAGCAGATTACTGCTTTTTGGCGAGGGATTGAAACTCCACGTGCTGCCATGACGACCCCGTTTCCCTGAACGTAAAAAGCTTCACAATTTAACATCACAAAGGTCTTTAGATTCCACACACAGGAGATCGGGTTAATCTGATGAAATCCCTTGGAGGAGTTCGTCAAAGTATGAGGCCTGAAAAGAGGCGAAAAAGTGGCTAAAATTACACCTTAATTTTAAAATGGCTGACTTCCTGTTGGATTTGGGATATTGCTCCAAGAGACTTTTTTGTACATCTTGATATCCTCCATAAGCTTACCAGGTTTCAGACTTATAAATAAAACACAGAGCAGGGGCTGATGTTTTGAAATTTTGTAGGGGGCGCTGTGGAGCCATTTTTCACTATTCAAGGAAAATGATCACATAACAACAAAGCCCTCATCTCATTGGAGGTTTGGGCCAAATTCCAAGACTTTTTAAAATTTCCAAGCCCCTCGAAAGCCACTTCGTCTTTCATGGTGAACCGCGTTGCCACCAGGGTGCGCCGTTCAGTTTAAAGTCACAATTTTCGCACAGAAGCATCAAGAGGGACTGATGGTGATACTCACCGCTTTTGAGGTGGCCACGATGAACCTGTGAAAATCAGTACAACAAAATGAAAGACATGACATTTCCTGTTGCCACTAGGTGGCGCTCTACGTATTCCTGACAATGGGCATATCAATCTGTTCAGGGCAGGTCTGACATCATCCCTGTAAAATCTGGTACTGATCAGATTGGATTTCATTGAGTTACACTAATTTGTTTCTTCATGGCGAGACCTCAATGTTCGCCATGCTGCTGGGGTCACACCCTTCAGCGAAAACTCACAGTTTTCTCTGTAACCCAAGACCAACTCCTTAAGGCTTTCCTGGAGAAATTTGAGGCTGCAGATGTCACCCATTACAATACTGTACCCCAAAGTGTAAAACATGACACTTCCTGTTCCCACTAGGTGGCGCTGTTCCTGATGTCAAATATGGCAGTTGAAATATGCTCAGGGGTGGAGCCTTATCATATGTGTCCACTTTGGTCAAGGTCGGACAATGTATGACAGAACGAGAGGCAATAAGATTTTCATGGCGAGTCATCGAAATTCGCCGTGGCGCCACGGCCTCACCGTATCCCGAAAACTCAAAAGCTCCGCAATTTAACATGGCCCAGGTGTGTAGTTGACACTGACCAAAGATGAAGCTTATGCAATCAAATCCCAAGGAGGAGTTCGCAAAGGTTCGAGGCATGGAAATGGCAAAATTAGAGCCAAAATGTCACATTCACTTCCAAATGGCGGACTTCCTGTTGGGTTTAGGACATGGCCATAATAGACTTTTTTGTGCGTCTCCGAACGTTAGATATGTGTTCTGAGTTTTATACATGTAGGTCATACCCATCTCGGGGGCTCGCGTTTCTCATTTTTCTAGGTGGCGCTACTGAGCCAATTTTCCCTGGACATGTCTACGGACATTAAAATACGTAAATTTTCACCAGACCTGACGTGTGTGCAAAATTTCATGAGTTTTTGAGCATGTTTAGGCCCTCAAAAGGCCGATTCATTTGCCGAAATAATAAGAAGAAGAAGAAGAAGAAGAAACGGAGCAGATACAATAGGGCCTTCGCACTCTCGGTGCTCGGGCCCTAATTATTAGAAAAATTGGTCTGTAATCAAACCAAAACTGTATGATATTGTCTTCTAAATGTATTTAACTTTGTTATCTTATCCTGTACTCATCCTAAATACATAACACATATTTTGTCTAATTTTTTAAATTATTATTTTTATTTTAGGAAACAAATGAGAGACTTTATTCAGACTAAGGTTGGACGATATGTAAAAATCTTCCAACTGACAATCGTCAGTCCAATAATCAGTGATGGGCGATATATTCGTGCATCCACAGACTTTTTAATTGCAGAGCAATGTAATCAGTGTAGTACGAGCAAAGTACTCAAACTGGACTAACTTGCATGATCATGCACGTGTCCACCATCCGGCTGAGTGTGCTCAGCCTATCGGCGATAGTCGAAATATTCATCCAGTCGCCCGACCCCAATTCAGACTCATTTTAATCATGTTCTTCTTCTACAATAATTCAGTCATGTAGATGGTAAAGCGTTGTTTGTTTGCGCCCGTTGTTTATTAGTAGATTCTGAAATATATTTTCCCGCAATAATCTGTAATGAAATTATGTAAAATAAATAAAACCTTTAAGCTTAAATAGTTATTTTGTTAAAGCTAACATATAACTGTGAAAATTTGTTGAAAAATGAGCAAGTTAATGTTATGAAGATACAACTTCTTCACCATGTGTTGTTGCAGGAGGGGTCAGAATCGTCCCTGTGGTGTCAGTACGGAGTTTGAAATTGTAGTATCGTGACAACCCTGTTCAGCAGTGGCAGACATCATCTGCTTGGAGGGACACACAGTTGAGTTTTTAGAGGAGCACAAGTACAAGATTATCTGTTAATGAAACACGGCACCCAGCTGACACAGCCCAACACACTGAAGCCACTGTGGAAAAGAAGGGTTAGAGCACAGGTGTCGAACTCCAGGCCTCGAGGGCCGGTGTCCTGCAGGTTTTAGATGTGTCCTTGTTCCAACACAGCTGATTTAAATGGCTAAATGACCTCCTCAACATGTCTTGAAGTTCTCCAGAGGCCTGGTAATGAACTAATCATTTGATTCAGGTGTGTTGACCCAGGGTGATATCTAAAACCTGCAGGACACCGGCCCTTGAGGCCTGGAGTTCAACACCCCTGGGTTAGAGGGATGTGGTAATATGGAAATCCACCACTGACAGGTGTGGTGATGGCACTGATCATCTCTTCAATGCACCTGTTGGTGAGTGGCATAGATCAGGGAGCACGCAAAGGTTTTCTCCTTAATAGCAGGAAACATGGGCAAGCATAAGGTTTAAGATTGTGTTACTGCATCTCTAAACCTACAGCTCCTATGGGATGTTCCCAGTCTGCACTGGTCAATATCTATCAAAGTTGATCTAAGGAAGGAAGGGGATAACCAGCAGGGTGCAAAGACTGACCTGTTTGTGCCAGTCCAACGGGTGACTGACTGAAGCTCACATTGGTGAAAAGGTTGATGCTGGTTCTGATAGAAACGTGTCAGAACACACAGCGTGTCGCAGTTTGTTGCACATGGGGCTGCACAGCAGTAAGGATGTCCACGCTGACCCCCGTCTACTGCCACAAGGGTCACCAGTGGACACCTGAGCATCAGAACAGGATGATGGAGCAGTGGGAGAAGGTGCCTTCTTTGAGTAGCACAAACTGGAACAACTGGGACAAGTCTAAGGTGTTGAGTTGGGCTTCAGATTCCACAGATATCATGTCAGTCGAGCATCTGTGGGGCGTGTTGGACAAACAAGTCCAGTCCAAGGAGGCCTTGCCTCACAGCTCACATGACTTCCTGGATCTGCTGCTAACATTGATGCCAAATCCCACCCTCCCACCCTCCGGGCTCAAATCCATGGCGGAGTTTGATCTGCCCACAGATGGCTCACTGACTGGCCTATAATTCATTTTTGACATTTTCCTTTAAAGTGTTCTCAAACTGAACTTTATACCTGAGTGTTTCCTAGTTTTACACTAGTTGGTTAGTCTAATTTTTTCCTTGTTTAATCAACTAAGAGATTAGTCACCAGCACATGTTGTTGCACCTGGATGTGGTGTGCTTCGCACAAAGATCTGAGCTCAGCTGTTTTTCTTGACATGGTTCCTTTCCAGTTTAACTGAAACAGCCACACAGGCTCCGCCTACCTACACACTGAAATAAAACGTCACGAGCAGATATTAAAATTACAAACTGAAGTGAGGACTAATAGTTTGCTTTAATGGCAGCAGGTCGTGTGATGATTTACACGATAACCTTTGCAGCGGTATTTACTACAGATGGTTGTAAACGGTAGCCTTGGAAACCAGAGAGTTTGGGGGTGGGGGTGGGGACTAAATGGACGTGGACATCCTTTCAACATGTCTCCATTTCACTTGGCCTATCAAATGAAATATAAGCTTTGTATGTCCACCTGGACATATCTGGGGTCTGTCGGGATACCAAAAAATGTAGAAGGTGCTGAACATCAGTCATGTAGCTCTGCTGCTGTTTACAGTTGTCAGCTGGTCTTTATTGGCTTGTGTAGCAACACCAAACCAAACTAGGTCCACTGATAAGATCTCAGATCCTAAGTGCTCTCAATATAGTCTTCTTCATATGTCAGCACATCAGTTTTTTGTTATCAATCCAAACATCGAAGGGAGTCAGAGCGAGAACGCCAGAAGACGGCGCATGTCTAACTTCTTCTCACTCTCCAAACGATTGGGTGTGTAGCTCGGAGAAGCTCCCCGAGTCGGCGAGTAAAGCCGCCGTTGCGCTTCATCATTGCTACTGTGTCGTTAGCAGGCCAGCGTGTTTCCATGGTGACAGCCAAATGGCAAAGCTGTCTGAACAAATGGAGGTAAAGACGTTGTTAGGAAGCAGCGAAGGCGGTGCTGTTTTGGCAGCAGAGGCTCGTGCTGCTTAAGCACCTCATTTGGATTCTGTAGTGCCGTTTAATCTACAGATGGAGGGAATCTCTCCAAAGGTGTTTGTGATATTTCAGAGAATTGTCACTTTTATGGAAAGTTTGAAGATAAAAAATGGTTCATCTCCCTGAAAACAGCGTGAAATGTGTAGTTTGCAACGTGGAGGAAAATTAAATAAGCTCTGAGAAATCGAAGGGCTTCAGGATTGTTCCGGTATTTGTTTTATTATTTTTTAGTTTTTTTGTTCCTTGATTCCTCAAAAATCCTTCCCACTCATGAAGGTGAAACACAAAGAAAGCTCCAGGCTGGCTGCTGTTGTTTACAAGAAAGCATGGGGTTAGGAGGAGGTGCCGATAAACAAGGCGGCCACCTCCAAGGAACAGGAACTGGGCTGTAAATGCCGAACTCTTCCTCGGTTCAATCAGTGAAAGGAAGTTTGAGGAAGTGGTTTATTGAAGCTTGATTTATTTGGGTGTCTGTTGAAAGCTCTTTCACTCCTCTCTCAGTTGGCCTTACCATAAAACATTTGTCTTTCTTTACAGTCCCTCCCCACAACAAAGCTCCAAGGCCTGAGTCAGGACTCGCTCTGAGACTCGTGGCCTGCTGGTGGACTTTTATTAGGGCCTGAAGCCTGTGAAAGCCTGTGGTATCTGTTGCATTCATTTATTATTACTTGTTAACATTTTTTGACATGAATATATCCATAAGTCTGAATAATAAGTCATTGTTATAGCCATACTCTCCATACTGGGACTTTATATCCAGTACATGATAGCTAGTAAGCAGATGTAGTGCAGCATGTCTTACCTCGTGAGGTTACAGGAAGTACTGGTGCACACCTGAAGCCCACCTCTGATGGTGGTGTAGTTTGGTTTCCACCTGCGTAGATTGTCTGTTTGGACTTTACCCTAAAATATGAAGCGCATTAAATTGACTGCGTGTTGGTGCTGTACAAACTCTTCTTCTTCTTCCTGTGGCTGCTTCGTTTGAGGGTGCAGCAGATCACCCACCTCAATCACACCCTGCATATCCTTTATCCCCCCCCATGGAAAACATTAATAACAAGGAGCAGCACCGACTGGAGCTGATGTGACCAACCTGCTGTCTCTCTGTCTGCTGTTCACTTTTTCTCAATGGTTCTCTTAATGTTAGATTTGTTCTAACACTGGTTTGGCAGCTTTTGTTGGACGTAAAGAATCACAGTGTGCTCAATTATTACTTCCTTCTTCATCTGACTCATCAGTTACACGTCTGAGGAGCTACTTTTTGTTATCATTATCATGATATGCAGATGTTGTCATAAATCAGATCTGAGTGTGTACGACTCTGAAGGGCGTTCATCCAAACTTCGTAAACGGTCCTTCTAAGGCATGTTCGAGTTGTCCTACATTGTCTACATCATGTTTGCTCTTCATCAAACATGTTGATGATGTTGACGCTGATAAAATCAGATCAAATAATAGGAAATTGATCAAACTTATGCAAGAATTAAAGTTTGCCACCCCGGAGCTCAATGAGCATCCAACACTTCTGTGGTGGTTTTATAGGTGCGGTGTGGAAGTTTCACCCTGCTGTGTGTGCTGTTAGTCTCAGACCTTTGATCGGGAGTTTCTTTCAGTGCGTTTCTGTGGAGCTGTGTGTATCTTAACAGGCTGACATATTTGATATAGTGTGTATGCAGCCTGCTTCTGTACTTGACCTGCATTAGCATGTGTGCTAGCGGGGTGGGAGAGGTACGAGCAGCGAGGAGGATGCTAACCTTTAACTTGCTGAGGCTCTCCACCCGTACGGCCTAACTGACCTCCAACACAAACTTTAGCGTGTGCGTTCATCCCTGCTCTGCTCTTGCTGCTCAGGAGCTTAATGTTGACCTCATTTTGTCGAAGGCTCTTGCTGTTACCTGATTAGTGTGATGTAGAGTCAGGAGAGGTCGTGTAGGATGGTGGAGTGCAGGGTTGTTGTTGGGTGCTCTGCTCAGTCAGCCACAGACACTCTTCATCACCTGCGGTGTATATCATGACGAATTAGTGTTGTCTGTGCATAAATAAGCACTAATCAGATTCACCATGACATAAGAAGAATGCTTTTGCTCAGCTTTTTGCAGTTTTCATCAGAGAACAGGAGCAGCTGTTGCCTGCTGGACCATAGCTTCATGCTGATGTGCAGCTTTGGTTGGTCAGTACTTTGGAACAAAGTTAATAGCACTGTCTCTAGTAGAGCAACAGTGATTGACCGATTGATTGATTAGTTGATCAATTGACTGATAGTGTTTCTTGTGCCTGCAGGTCAAAGTGCCTTTTTACAGGGATGTATGAATGTAAGGTCATACATCAGTATCAGTATAAACCCACAAACAGATGAGACGCTGGCATTTTTCAGACAAAGGAAAATGTGACAAAGCGATTACTTGGATCCAGGTTTGGCTGCTTGATCTTTTCTTTCTAAATCATCACATATGTCTTTCTTGATAATTCCTTCCACCTTGACAAGATTTCCTGTTCCAGATGGACTGAAGCATACCCACAGCCTAATACTCCCACGCCCTCGTTTCATTGTGGGGACGTGTTTTTGGAGTCTACAGCAGCATTCTCCAAACATAAGCAATGTCTCTATTAGGGCTGTCAAAAATAGGCACTCAGATGTTAATCACTGACTCCAAATGGTACATATTTGCAAGAACATCAATACAAAGAGCCTGTTTTCACATGGCACTGCTGCAGTAAGTCAGGCATGCAGCTAACAGCTGTGTTTAACACCGAACAGTCCTTTCAGAGGAATCTCCAGAGATCAGTGAAGCTTGCATTGCAATTACCAGGATGTAAAGAGCTGTCTGAAAGGTGAGTTTGGAAATCCAGGCAGTGAGCGGCGCGAGCGTTCACAGTAAGCACTCTGTTTTCTCTGTCTTCTTCATTTCAACACAGCTAATACCACACTTTGTCCAGATGTGATACATCAAGAATGAGGTGATGTAGGGTTGGGAAGTTCATACCATAGATCTCAGACAGATTTGAGTCTCAGGGTCAAGGTCAGGGATCAAGGTTTTGTAAAGTCTTGTGAATGTGATAACTGAAGGAGGAGGTCACCTAAGATTTTCAACTTGATACCAGAGGTGTATCTGCTGAAAATCTCAGATGAGTTTGAATCCCGCTGACCTCCACCTCGTGGTCGGAGGACAACATCTCTGAAAATCTCTTTGGCTGAGGGGGAGCGCTGCAGGCCACCAGGATTGATTTTATTTAAATCAACTTTATATTTGAAAGAATTAGTTGAAAGGTAACAACTTGACATTTTCAAGACAGAACTTCTTCACCATTACTTCTGTTGGTGTAGGATGCAGTTATACTCTTCACCATGGTATTTTTCTGGTTATTGGTATTAAAACTGAAACTGTAGTATTGTTACAAACCTAGTGTCAATGACACATCTGTCCTAAAATAAGGATCCTGATTCATTTTGAGGTTAACAAAGGCTGTGACATTTAATTTTGTCAAACAGCTGCAGATTTAAAAGTATGGAAGGAAAAAAAAAAGCTAGCGTTTCACAACAATCATTATGTGCTCCATCAGGTCATGGCTGCTTTTTGTACCTAAACCACTGAAACCTGAGCACATAGCTGTGTTTACAAGGACACTGAGGGGTGCCACTGCTCACTGTGTCATAGTATGAATACATGAACAGATATAGTTTTAGACTACTGGATTAGATCTGTGACCAGTAAGTAAAATAGTTTGTAACTTATTAACAACAATAAGTTTAAACATTTAAATATGAAATTACAAAAGAAGGAAAGAAAATCCAGCCTGGCTTTCACATCTTTCCTCATGAGTTGAACAGATGTGATTTTCAGCAGCAGAGGGATGATTTGAGAAAGATGTCGTCCTTCTCTACTCTCATCCATCCATACAGCATTTCTACACATTCACACGCATCACCATCGTAGCTGCATGCTGTGATGTGTCAAATGGACAATATTTGAGAATTAAGCAAAGCTTCCTTTGTTCAATGAGCACACGTAACTTAATTAGTACATTTCCTGCACTGGTACGTTTTGTGACTCAGGAGGGATCCGTTGTGAAAAAGTGGAGTTGGTTTGCCTCCTCTACGAGCATGTGTGGACGTCTTGGCCTTGTCATGTGTGTTTAAGGCTTTGGTTGTAATGGACGCCCGCTCTCTGTATCGATGCATCAGAGTAGGCTGCAGAAATTGAGTTAATGAGGTCTCATGAGAACACAGCTGCAGGATTAGTGTGTTTAATGACACAATAAGTGAAGCAACAGTCTTAATACAGTCCTGTCACCTAGTTCAGGTGTGGAGGGGATGTGATTTATGTAATGGTTGGGTTTTTGTGTTTGTCAGAGCGGCCGTCTCCCAGCAACCCAACCAGATGACTGCAGCACTCTCAGCGCTGCTCTGCATCTCATGTAACTGCATGAATTTAAAGCAAGCTTTGTGAACTGTCAGCCTCCTGGTGCTGAAGTCTAACAGCAGTTTTCTCTTTCAGTGTGCAAGGATCCACCGTACAAAGTGGAGGAATCTGGATACGCAGGCTTCATCTTGCCCATCGAAGTTTATTTCAGAAACAAGGTACATTTAACAAGCAGCACTCAGTTGCCAGGGTTTGTGTCTGTGGGTAATGCACTGTTGTTGTAAGACCCTGAACCTCTAAACCATGAAGGGGTTTTTATGTATACTCTGAACATGTGTCGGGTTTGCACCAGGTCGTTCCTGAACTGCAGCTTTGGAGAGGCTGATTGTCAAATGTGTCCATTCAGAGCTGTTTTCATTTTTCTATCAAGAGTCGCGTCTTTTCAAGCTGTTGCAACATTTTATGTATTATGTGGAAGCTTCTGCAGTGGCGGTTACTGGAGTGTACGCATGATACAGTTGTGCTCTTGAAAGTGTTTTTGCTGGAAAAGAGAAAAAAAACTGGCCTACCATACTCAGAGGTGTGTGCAGCTCTAACAAAGCAGCAGGTCACACACACAGCTGGGCCTGCACCAGTAAAGGCGATGTCACATTTGCCTTGTGAGGGTAAATGAACTGGTTCTCACACAGGGCTTTTCTGCTCTCAGCACTTTGGGTGACGACACCTGGTAACGTAGGTCATGAATGCAGACATTTAATGTAAACGAAACAAAGCTTTACACAGCAAACTGGTGAGCCCACACAGATACTGGGTCAGAGCCATGAACTGGCAAATCCAGTGGAGAGAGAGGTGCATTTTGGAGTGCTGGAAGAGCTCTATTATTGGTTATTGGTGCAAAATTCAGAAGCAGCATTTGTTCCAGAGTTTTAGTTTGTCACTGGTTCCACTGGTTCCACTGGCTCTATTTTCTTTGGCGTTTTCTAGCAGAGAGCCTTTCGAACACGTCTAACAGATGCTGACTCCTGAGCAAAGGTCGTCTCAACCCAAACTGTGATCATTTCATCAAATGGTGATTTAAACTAAAAAAGCCAGTAAAAATAATGAAACTAAGTCCAAAAGCAAAAACTCAAAGTTGATCTTAACCCAGCAAAAACATGGATGCTCATTTGAAAGCTGCCTTAAATTTCTCAACTTATTTTTTTAATGAGTCATTTACAATCAGGAATTGAGTTTGCTGTGTTACTGTGGTACTTACTTAGTGCCTAGTGTATCATATTTAACAAATACAGTTCTTGTACATAATCAGTGTGATTTAGTTATTTATTTTCCCCTGAAGAAAGTAAATAAATTGCACAACACTTTTTTGCCAGATGTAGCAAATTCAATCAAAATTAAGGATGTATATGAAAATTACATTTTAATTAATTCAATTTTTTGGGGAAATTTTTTTCTGTCCGTTATTTCATGGTTCAGGCTTCAGAGCGTTAGCAGACAGTGTGGTGTTTGGGATCTGAATAATGTAGTCCGGTCGCAGCAGATGGCCCCGCCCCTCCCTGAGCCTGCCGGAGGTTTCTTCCTGTTAAAAGGGAGTTTTTCCTTCCCACTGTCGCCAAAGTGCTTGCTCATAGGGGGTCATATGATTGTTGGGTTTTTCTCTGTATCTACTGTACAATATAAAGCGCCTTGAGGCGACTGCTGTTGTGATTTGGCGCTATATAAATAAAATTGAATTGAATTGAATTAAATGATGCAGTCAAAAACAGCATGATGTGGGTAACGTGCTGCATGATAGATTTTTATTGTTTATCCCTTTCGTGGTTTTCCTTCCACTTCTCCGTAGGAAGAACCGAAGAAAGTTCGCTTTGATTATGACTTGTTCCTCCACCTGGAAGGTCACCCGCCCGTCAACCACCTCCGCTGTGAGAAGCTCACCTTCAACAATCCAACAGAGGAGTTTCGTAGGAAGTTACTGAAAGCTGGAGGGGTAGGCACGAGGGTGTGACAGACCAGGTCCACCCTGGGCTGTCGCTTTATAGCATGGACGTAGTATGTGTGGAGTATATGTGTATAGTCTTTACAGCAATGACATTAGTTTACTTTCCTCAGTAAATCTGAGGGTTTTAAAACTGCACTTCAGTATTGATTTACTTTATTTGACATGCCTGGAGCCTCTGATTGGCCTCACAGTGGGCTGAAGTGCTACAGTCAGTCTGGAGAGGACAGTCAATGGCTGAACTAGTTTACCCTGCATATGTGAATAATAATGAATACAGTTTGTATTTTTCTGTTTACCAAGATATTCACTCTGTTCTTCTGTTGTTCTTCACAGCAACGAAATCCTCACAAACGAAGTTCAGAAGACTCAAAGGTGAGATTTCTGACAGGCTTGTAGCTCATAATGACTCCGCCCTCCTGTTACATGTGCTGTTACCACCTCAGCAATGACACGATGAAGCAGTTATTGCTGCTGCAGATGTTAAACTTTGTTGTAGCACTTTAATGTAAAACCAGTTGGCTTTGTTTCAAATGTGTCCTGTTACTAAATTGTGCACTTGAACGATTGTCAGATCCAGTGCTTCAGCTGGTTTACTCACATAAGACACCTCCAGTCATGGAAACACGGCGTTCACGGGCAGTGTATGTACGGCCCTGCTGCTCCACACCAGCACAGGTTTTGGTAGTTTTCTTGTCTGGAGTGTTTACATCTATGTTAACATAGTGCGACTGTCTTCCTGGAGTTTGCCAAAAATAACAGAGCAGCACAGTTTAGCTTTACAAAGTCACAAATCTGTGGTTCTGTATGGACAGGACCAACGTGGACATGTTTGCTATAATGTGCAGTGTGAAAATCAAACGCTGTTACTTAACATAAAGCATGTTTCTTTTAAAGGTGTGCCAGAAATCGTGGAACAACGGTTTATGTTGTTAAAAGGTTGATAAAGTGTTTATAATGAATTCAATAAACACATCTTTAACTTGCCATTCTTTGCTAAGCTTTTTAATTCCCTCACTGGGACTTTCATGTGCACTGACTTCATTTTAATCCAGTTTATTTACCTGCTCAACATGTCCTGAAGTTCTCCAGAGGCCTGGTAATGAGCTAATCATGTGATTCAGGTGTGTTGACCCAGGGTGAGCTCTGTAACCTGCAGGACACTGGCCCCGCCCCTGCACTGCCATCTAAGATGACAGCAGGTCCACCTCATGATTAGCCATAGTTAGCTAAATGTTTAGGCTAGGCAGGAATCGGGTTCTGTTCTTGAGACGTTTCATGAAGAGGGGCATGTGGTAGCACATGATGACCTATATAAGCATTCGATCAAACATTTGGGGATTGGAGCGGTGCTCACTTGTTGTGCTTCAGGTGAACCTCGAGTGCAGCCAGTATAGTCTATGGTCATATGGTTTTGTGTGTGTTTGTTAACTGTGTGGCGTTTATGTTACTCTAAATCTTCATGATATCCATCTTCACTCGTACAAGTGAAGAATCCTTTGTTGTTCTTTCTTTGATTGTTGTTGTTGTTGTTGTTGTTTTGACGCAGTTTTTTATGGGAATGGGTTTGAGCCAAGTCAGTTACATGTTACAGTTACATGTACATGTGAGGCACTGATGTCACTGGGATGACTGGGATGAAATCGATGTAATATAGAACAAATATGTACAAAAGTGCTCACAAGCTGCTTGACAGTAAAGCTGAACCTTCTTCACTGATGTCCTTTTTTCTGGTACTTCACTCTAAAAACACAGTAATATTACTCAGTAAATGACTGACTGATTTATTATCAGCTTTCCTGGTAGAGACTGAGCAGCCTACATTTACTGAAAGCAAAGAACTCTCTGCTCATTTAAGCTGCTGATTTTCCTTTGGCAGGTGATGATAATGCAGGAGGGCTCAACCTCCCTGTTTGGCTCCCACCTCAAGCTGGCAACACTTCCCAACAGCTCTGACACAAAGAAAAGCAAAGGCTTTAATGCCTCCAAGGTCAGTGTCTCTGCTCTTTACCTTGTTAGCTTATAGCACTGCTGCTACAAAAAAAAGTTGTAGCACAAGCATGAAATATGTTTTTAAACCTCAGGGTGATTCCTCCTTGTACTGCACTAAACGCTTTGGCCTGTCAGGGCGTGGAGCCTCTCCCAGGGTGCACTGGTGTGTGGTACTAATTTATTTTTATTTTTTGGGGGATAAATCAGTAAATACTAAAACTACAATATTGTTAGTTGATATACTTAATTAAAGAAGTAAAAAATCTATAAATAATAATATGGTGGTAAAGTTTATATATGCTAAAAGCTTGTTGCTAGGCAACATGATTATGTCATAATGTGTTTAACTGAGCTGTGGTGAACAGAACTGAGATGGTGTTGTATGTGGATAAGAGTTTTCTCTGTATCTGTTATTATTATTATAGGATATACTGTACAATGTAAAGCTTGTTGTGATTTGTTGCTGTATGAATAAAATTGAATTGAACGGAGTTCAAACCAAGGTGCTTCGGCCTATTCTTAGCAGAAATGTGCCGGGATCATCAGAGCTGCTGTCGTTAGACGTATCAGAAGGACTAGTTGTTTAATGTTAACGCTTTAATTGGTGCCCAATGGGAGAAAATTGTCTCCCATACGCAGTCATCTGCCAGCAAATGGCAAAGCAGCCATCGCTCATAAAACTAGACCTGTTATTGTTACTCACTGTTGAAGTGCAAAGAATGAGATCACAGATACAAGACGTGAGCTTTCTCCAAAGGTGGGTGGGCTTTTGCTTTGTGATAGGGTGACGAGTTCAAGAGGGACTCGGACTGCAGTCGATGTCCTTCTACATCGAAAGGAGCCATTTGAGTCGGCCACCGCCGGGGTGAGGTGTTCAGGGCGTGGCCTTCTGGGAGGCGGTCCCGGGAGAGGTTGCTTCTCGGCTGGCTTGGGAATGTCTCTGTGTTTCCTTGGATAAACTGAAGAAGGCGGTTGTTGTGAGGAAGCTCTGGGCTTCTTCACTATATTTTTATTCATACTGTTTCTAGCACGTCCTTGGGTTTCATGTGAGGCGCTCTGCAAACCAAAGTCATCATTTCTATATTTATTTTAATGCAACGACCCGTCAGAGGAAGTGGATGATAATTTATGGTGTTTCTATGAATTGCATCAATGTGCATCATTAATAATGCACAGCACAATGTGCCACAGTCTATTCATTTTGTCATATTTAATAGTGCATGAACATCTTTAGTAGCAAGTCATCTTCACATCATATTTAACCTTTAGATGAGAGACTGGACCCTACAGTCTTCCACAGGTGGGTCAGAAATGTTCAAATCAATGTGTTTTTATGCCACTTGTGTTATTTTGGTTACCAGTAACCAAAATGTTTTGTACCATGTTGTGCTTTAATGTTTGAAATATTTTGTCTTTTTAACGTTTTAAACATTTTTTTTAAACATTTTGAAAATTGGAAAAAGGGAAAATAATTCCTCAGCAGCAAAGATGTCACCGTCCGTTCTGTGTATATGCATGAATACATCAGTGTATGTGGTAAGTTTAAAATTTAGATGGCATGATATCAAAAACATGTTTTTATAGCTGGAACATGAAACCAGAACAGCTGCTGTTAAAACCAACCTCAGCAGGTTAGTTTGGAGCCACTGATGCAGCTGAGGGTTACTGTTCTGGGTCTGGTGTTGGAGGATAACGTGTTCATCATGCACGATGTGAGACGCCACACAGCTGAGCAGCATTTAGTGTTTGTCCATTATACAGCCCTCAAACTGAACCCACAGTGTGTTGCAGTGTTTCTTAGCAGTCGTTTGGCTTTCCTCGTTTAGTCGGCTTAGAAATGAGTGGCCGGGAACATCCCTCATTTTTCTGCTGGGATCCACTTTATAATATCTGACGTACATCAGAATGTCAGGGGCCGAAGATTTACCTGTGTGGATGTTTGTGGACAAAGAAACAGATATTTAGTGTATTACAGTAATACAGCATCAGTACAGTGTTTCACTGTACAGTTGATCATTGCAGTGTAATTCACGTTTGTCAGCCAATATTGGGACACTGTGTGAAATGTAAATAAAAACAGAATGCACTGATTTAGAACTCATATTTATTCACAACAGAAAAACTTGGTTTAAAATTTGAAAATGTAGAAAAATATGAGCTCATTTGGATTTTGTGGGCACAAACACATTAGCAAACCGAATCAGCTGATCTGTTCCACACTTTGTGTTTTTGTTTCGCCCAATCAGCTTTGGTTTTAACATCAGCGTGAGGGACAGTTAGGATTAGACCCAATCACCTGTTCAGATTATGATCCCACAGAGTGGGACGAAGCCACACCTGAGCAGTGGGACTGCTTCCTTCATAAAGGAGGCGTCTTGAAGCTGTACTGCCAATAAAGGTTTTTGTTAGTGTGTTCAGCACTATTCACTATGCATAACTTAATATGTGCACGTGTATGATGTCTTTGCATGTGTGGACTGAGTGGGTTTCATGTCCACGGCACCTTTAAAAACATCTTTACTTACAAAATCGGTGGCGTGTTCAATACTGTATCAGCTGACAGCGGTATGGTCTCATCAGCCCCCTGACAGCGTGAGGAGCTTCGCTTTTCCTTGTGCCTGAACACTTTGAGCTTTTCGTGTTTTTCCCGTGTAGCTTTAGTCTTTCTTTCTCTTTTGTTATTGTTTTGCTTGATGCCACTTTTCATCTACAGCTACTTAAATATCTGACGCTACTGTCTGATCTCATGTGTTTGTTTTAATCTGCAGGATGGCTCTACAGGAAACGCTTTCCTCATCATGGCCACAACCACCAGCACTGACAACAGCAGCATCTCCAAACTCCACAAGCCATTAAAGGACCATAAAGACAAGACCCCAAAAGATTTAAAAGACCCCAAAAGTGCCTTCAGGGACTCGGGCTGGGAACCCGGAAAAGCCCCCAAAGAATCTTCCAGGAAACCCAAAGAGAACCAGCCACTCAGAGAGATCAATCCTAAGATGGGCTTCAAGCAGCCCAAGTCTTTGTCTAAGGAGCGTAGGACCGAGGGGATAACTCATGGGTCGAGGTTAAACAAGCGCTTGTCCGGCCTCGAAGGTGACGATCACAGGACCAAAAGACGCAAAAAAGGGTTCATGAATTCCTCGGAAATGCAGATTTCAGAGTTAGACGGTCAGTGTTTGGATAAGAAACTACTGAGAGACAGATCGCAGGTGCACACCAGTAAGCTACGAGCAGAAAGCGAGGACGCAGACCTCAGGAGGGTGTCCACGCTGCCGCCATTCCAGGACCTGGTTGATGCTAATGACTCTGATATGGAGGACCAGTCTGCCAGATCAGATGTGAGTAAACGTGACGTTTTACTGTCGTTACAGCTGGGAATGAGCTCATCTACTGGCTCTGATAAATAAATACAAGTATAAGGCACATCTTCTCCTTGATGGGGGGGCACAGTAAACCTGGTAGAAGCTCAGGTATGTTCGTCTGCACATTGATTGGTTTGGGAGCAAACAGCTGATGATGTGTCTGCGTCTTCTTCAAACCCGTGAGCCAAATTAGGAAAGTTTCATGAACAGGCTGACATTTGACCTTGTTGCCATGCCCACGCTGGTTTGCAGAGAACCTCCCCATAAAGATGCTGTTTTAAAGCCAAATCGCAGACGAGAAAGATTTATGGTTTTACAGCACCTGAGGAGAAACGAGGGCCGTAAATAGCACAGCTCCTCTTTAATTCTTTTAGCTTTGAAAGAATCAAATGGCTGCGTGTTTGTGCTTCACAGCATTTCTTTATGCAGCAGTTTTTATTTCTGTTGTCAGTGATTGTATGAAGTGCAGCTCTTTTATGCATCGTCTCTGCCGCGTGGTTAGTCAAAGCAGTTCTCACAGAGTGGCACCAAAACCTGTGTTTTTGTCATGGAAGTAGCTTTGGGGTGGGGGCTGCTGCTGCTGCAGCTACTGGTTGTAAAAAGCATGTGGGGTGACAAATTCCAGGCATTTGATTGTGCCCAGGCCAGCAACCCTGGTGGGCCTGAGGCGACACAGCCCAGCGCTCCCATTGCTTCATCTTTGATCTCAGAGTTTGGGACTGAGTGCTCGGATAAAAACAGCAGAGAAGGAAACGCCGACGAGGTGATGACATGAAGGAAGGGAAACTGGGTGCGACCTCCGACCAGCACACGTCCGTTTAAAACGAATCCGTTTTGTTTCCATAGCGCCACATCGTCGAGGCGCTTTGTGCTGGATGGTCAGGACCCCACAGAGATACTGGTGTCAGGATGCTGACGATGTCACACTAGTGACAGATAAATTTAGTAAAAGAAAGTTTATCATCTATTTGATTTAAGGGAAAGTGTCCACTCATCATCATCACACAGCACGAAGATAAGAACATTTAATTATGTAAGAGTGTCTTAAACTTCAAACATGATAAAAACTAATATCTTTATTTTGAATGACAGTATTCATGTTGTCGTGCTGCATTTTTCTACATTCAGCTGTTTTAATCACATCCCAGGTATGATTTGTTTGCTCTTCATGAGAGTGATGTCGTCTGCTGCTGTGGACCATCCTCTCACTCTTATTTTCAAACTGTAACGAGTGCCAGCCATCTGCTGTCATTAGCTTTGCAGGTTAGCGGGATTCATTATTGTAGGCTGAACAGATCACAGATGGGATATTGATCTGTGACAGAGCGGACTGTGGACGCGTGGAGGAGCGAGCGGGTTGCTCGCTGTGCAGAGCAGCGGGGGAACCGTAGCTGAACCCATTGTTGGGAACTAATCAGAGGAAATCCAGAGCAGATGAATCGGATGGTTCGAGCGTGAGGAGCAGAGCTGAGGCAGAGCGCTGCAAGCTGTGGATGTGAGAGCGGCTGCAGGCATCAACTTTTCCTACTTTGTTCCCCGTGGTTTCTAAACTAGACCGTCAGACAGTTTGCTGGATGTGCTGAGAGTCGCTTTATTGTCTCTTGATGTGATTGGGTTTGCTTACTTGGAGTAAAGGAGAACAAAAGCCGTAAACAGGAGTCCCGGTCAGATTTATGACACTTTGAAGAAGCCTGTAAACCAGCAGAGCAGCTGTGCCCTGTTTCTCACGTTTCTCCTCACCATGTTTTGCACTGTGAAGGTTTCCTCATGTATCTGTGCTTGTATATTGAAACACGTCCACATCTCAGTCAATCTGAAAGAGTCCCAAACATCCTCACTCTGGGCTGTATGAGCCTCGGCTGCCTGTGGGCAGATGCTGCTTCAAGAAAGGGTTTAAAAGAAGAGATTTTCATTTTTGGCTTTTATGAATCCAAACTACAGACGTGTCAAACACATACATGAACACGAAGGATTGTATGGGAATGTCAGCACACACTGTTTCATTTGAACCTTTCTCTGTGTGTGCTGTTATAAAAGGTACTGCTTCAACCTTGAACATAACATTTATACAAAAATATAATTTTCTCGTGATGCTTTGCCAGCCCAACAGAAGATGGATGGCACTATGAAACCAGGCTCCTGATGTCAGGACAGATGTGCCGCTGTTCCAGTGCTCTCTGCAGCCTCGTCTGTTTTTTTATGTTTGTATTTATTTTCAATAAATACAAACCTTGATAAATAAACATATTTTTAATAAAGAGAGTCCCCTCACTGTAACTCTTAATTCCTGTCCCTTGGAGATGGTTTGAAAGCCGAACGTGTTCAAAGTGGGAACACTGGTGAGTCGTGGTTGGTCCACTCCTGCTGGGTTTGGTCTTCTTTCAGCAGGGAGCACATACATAATAATAACAGTATTCATTTGCTTCTTTGTTTGCAGAACCGCCACATTCAGTCAAACAGCAGTTTGAGTCATATTTTTATGTTTCTCTTCTTCCTCCCAGTCTGAGCAGCCCAGTCCAGCCGGTTCCAGCTCCAGTTCAAGCTTTGCTCCTACACCCCACAAACGGCAAGGTAACAGACTTGGACCGTGCACACAAGTTACAAACAAAGTTTAGTTTGTGCTGTTTGTTAGTGACACTAACATCATACGTGACACTTCGTGCAGTCAAAGCGATGAAACCAATAAACTGCACCGCTTTGATTTGTTTGTGTTTTCGTGATTAGATTTATATCATGAGTGAACTTAAACATAATCCTGAGCAAATGATTTAAACTGTACAGGCACATGTGTTCAGTGCCATTCAGTAAACCAACAAACGGCCACCTTGCACACATGTGTGTGCTCAGCAGCACCGTAGAAGAACTTAATTCACTTTTTAATGACTTTTATTTTCAACAAATCAACAACAGGACAAAGGGGGGTGGGTGGTGGGGTGTTGAGATGTAATCAGATAAAAAATCTGGAATATTAACTGTGATAACAACAATTATCCTGATAGATCTTCAGCTGCTTGTTGGGAGAATCTGGGAGAGGAAAACTAACGTGAGCACAAAGTGTCTGAATGTTTTCCCATCGTCACGTTCCACGATGCACAGAGGACAGGGCGGGGGTGATGTCAGGATGTGACAAGACTATAGTGAGTCAAACTGTTGTGTTACACAGGTGGAAGTATTCAGTCTGGCAGTGTGAAGCTTGAACAGTGTTTTTAACATCACTTTAGGTCCAGCTGACATAAACTTATCACACTCACTGGTAGAAATCAAAGAAAGCAAAATGATGCGTCCAACAGTCTGTTGTCATACAAGCGTAACACCAAGTACACAGTGGTAGCCTGACACTTATTGTATGCCCTGTAGAGACTGTGGTATAGTTGTCATAAGGTTGCTACACTGTTACTAATTAAAACGATTAAACGTTCCTTAGCAGCAGTGTTGGGTAAGTTACTTTAAATTAGTAACTTAGTTACATTACTAGTTACTTCTCTAAAAAAGTAACTCAGTTACTTCAAGTTACTCGTTACTTTCAAAGTAACTAGTTACTAGGGAAAGTAACTTTGGTTTTACTCAGAATTCTCTTGTTAATGTGTTGCTTCTGTAACTGGATACCCAGCCAGATTGCCAGTCTTCTAGCTTGCTTACTTGCCACAAGTGCACTGTGCCACCTACCAACAGAAAGGAAAAAATAATGTGCACATTTCCACGAGAGAAATCCCACGCCTGGACCGTCGTTGACCGCCGCCATGATTCCAGCCTGCTTTTTTACATCCAACACAAAAACTGCAGTCGTGGTGCTTTTGATTGTACTCAGAACTTGGAAATTCTGCCTTCTGAATAGGAAGATGTAGGTAACACCAGACTGCAGATGAGCTGCATACAGAGCTGGACTGGGACAAAAAAATCGTCCCGGGCATTTTGACTAGAGACCGGCCCACCATTATAGGAAAAATCATAAAGCCTTTGAATGAAAATAAACACTGTTGTGACAGTGATGTACACTGTTCTGATGGTATATATGTATCAATCTATCAATCGTTTGTTGTAAGACTCAGATAATTATTTTTTTTAAAAACGAGACATTTTAAATGAGAATAATAAAGAAAACTATTTCCTTGTGCCCCCCTTTCCCTGTTAATGCCCTACCTGGCCCCCTGGCATCACTTTGCTAGATCCGCCCCTGCACAGTTACCAGCTGTCAGCTACGTAGAAAAGGATCCTGGTGTTATTTGTGCTCAGAAACAGTTCATAACTTCCCTTCAACTCATTCATGTCACCTAAAAGATAAACCTGTTTCTCCATCACCTGTTCAGCTCTGATGATTCAGTAAGGACATCTCCTGGTTTCATCTGCATGTTTCCCTCTCACCAGATAACCAAACCGATATCATGACCAGCAGCTTTACAGCTGTGGCTCCAGCAAACATCAGCTGATACTAGAAATTAATATTAAATAAATTCTAACAACAGCTGATCAAGCTTAAACGTGCTGCTGTTGTTTAACGCGACATCCGCTGGTTTCCTCTTTCTGGCGCAAAGTGGGCGATAAATAAACAAGAGAGAAAAGCCGATCAGCTGATCATTGATCAGTTTCGTGATTGAAGTAGAAACAGGAGAGGAGAGAAGAAGAGAAGAAGAGGCAGCTGTGCAGCTTCAGCTTTGTGTCTTTTTCATTGTAGCTGAAGTCCGGGACAAACTGTGTTCCTTTTCACCTCAGTACGAAACGCGTAATATTTTCTCTGAATACCAGACGATTCTGTTTTTTACTGGACGGTTGGCAACTCTAATAATTAACCGTATGAACCAAATAAAGTTCAACATCAGTAACATAGCACCCACCCAGCTGTATAGAAACTCCGTCATGCTAGCTAGCACGCAGTACGAAAATGTCAGCATACCGAAAATAAACTCCACCTAAACTTGGTTTATATCTGACTCCGATAGACTGCAGGTCATAACTTCTTACCTGAAGTTCAGTTCACCTGACACGCGGACCGGCGGCCGCTTCGGGTCTCTCCTCTTGCCTCCCTTTTCCTTCATCCACCTGCTGGCTTCCACCACTTGCTAATGTTATTGAATCTGTGGAAGCTCCGCGATATCCACCACACGAAGTAACGAGTAACGAGCCTATCTAAATCCCAGTAACGAGTAACGCGTTCCTGGTTTTGGCATAATAACTAGTTACCGTGCTCGTTACCACAATAATAACGTAGTTACTGTAACGCGTTACTTAATAACGCGTTAGTCCCAACACTGCTTAGCAGCAGGATCGATATTGAACAGTGTTTCACCGCCTCCAGCTGACACGCAGCACCCCTGCACACAGGCAGACACACAACCTCTTCAGGGCTCGCAAAATTTCAAAATCTCTGGTAGCCCTTCGGGCAGGCACTCTTCAGTTTTTGGTAGCCCAAAATAAATTTAAGTAGCCCGAATAAAAAAGAGAGCAATTAATTTTTTAATGTTTTGTTTCCTTTACAATATTATACATTAAAGTATAATATTGTAACGGAAACAAAAATTAATCAGAAAGTTGTTAAAATACAAATTACAACATTGTATAAAGATTACAATCATCAACTCAAATACTTGTTTCTAATTGAACAGAAATTTCTATGAACTTGTAAGAACTGTGTAGAACATGAATCAGTCTGTGTCAGATCCTGAATCTGAAATTTCCACTGAAGTCAAGGGTAAGGGGTGAGTGGAACCAAGATCGAGGCCATTTGCTTTTTGAAGTTTGCAAAGACTGCTAAATTTTGACAATGGTAGTTCACTCTTTGCAACATAGTACGCTTTTGAAAGATTTTTCAGGACTTCTGCTTGTGCTTGGTTTATTTTTAGTATGTTTTTTTGCAATTGCTGTTTGTTCTGGGAAAGATATTGCAGACTGAGCAATAATGCATTTCTTGCATTTCTGATGGGTTCTGATGGGGTCTTTCTTAAAATTACTGGTCCCAGTTACAAAGGCGCTTGGCGACTCAGATATCGAGGGAAACTCACGACACACCCGGCAGAACATGATGTTATTTAGCTCGTCATATTCCAGCCACATAAATTCTTTTGTCCATGAAACCAAAAAAGCTGAGCTTTCTTTTTGCCTCATAGTCTGATTTGTCATAACTTTTCCGTTTTGTGGTCGGCTTTTATTTGGCTGCCCCTTCTTCACCCTGACCTGTCTTATTTGGCTCAGCAGAACTAAAATACCGGCGTAAATCCTGCTGCTTTTACACAGGTACTTACATAACGGTCAGCGATTCTCTGCGCAGTCAACCTCTCACATGTTTAAGCTTGCTGTGGGAGATTTCACTTGTCACGTTTGAATAGTAAGCTAATGAGTGATAAGACAATGTCAGAGGAATTGGTGCGCAATTAATCGTCACTCACCAATCAGTGCTGCCGCTCTCTACACACCATTCGCACGATCGCAAAGTGAAAGTGAAAGCAAAAAACAAGCACAAATTCAAACGCGATTTCAATATGTCACATATTGGCAGTGGCTCATCGATGCCAATGACATAATTACTCAGCTACATTTGCGAAAGAAAATGCAAAAGCACTGACACATATTTTTCCTTCCTATGATAGCCCGACGGGCAGGGCTGAGATAGATTTTGGTAGCCCGACTGGAAAAATCGCTAGCCCCGGGATGTCGGGCTACCGATTTTGCGAGCCCTGCTCTTTCCTCACTACGACACATGTAGCTGACATTCACAACAATGCACAGCATTTCCCAACAGGTCACCAGAACTCCAGTGTAAAGAAAACTGAAGTGTTACACAGTTACCATAATCGTTAACCTGCTTGGTGGGAATTTAACATGTTCACGATTTGTTAACTTCATATGGAAATAATTAGCTGTTATCATTAAAGTGGACATGAAACTCTACATGTATGAAGGCTAATTTACACCACTGAGCCCTGCTCTCAAAGGTAACGCTGTCTGTGCAGCTGGATTTAAGAAGTAAGTGCTTAAAGTTTAAGTTTATATAACACGTTTACCAACATCAGCGTGTGATGTCACTGGGTTGGTTAGTTTATGTTAGCTTACTAGTAACAGTAACACTTTAAAATACAGTCGGTGCTAGTGCCTATGGCTGATTATAAAACAGTAACATTACTGTGGATCTATGTTAATTACACATGGAGGCATTTGCCTGAAAAATGTTATGCTCATATTAACCTCCTAGGACCTGGCGTCCACATATGTGGACATCACATTTTGGGTTATTTAGACCAAAATACTCAATTTCGCTCTACAAGGGCCTGATATCCACTTACGAGGACATAATACTGCTACTGTTCTATCAAAATTTTAAACAAATATCCTCAGATGTGGCTCTGATTTTTCTTAAAAACAAAAATAAGGTAAAAAACCAAATCTGGTAATTCTTTGTTTTTACATTCATCGGGCCCCAATGTGACCAAATATCAAAGAGAGAGTCTGGAACTGAAGTTAAGAAGTACCCACCGAAGGAAGGATGAATGGCTGGATCATGAAAACCTGGCATATCTCTGCATGGTGTGTTTTTACCTCTCGGCTGTAAAAAGGCTGATTGTCATCACCCTGCTGGTCGGATGGGTGGGGTGGAGAGCCAGGTTTGTGCCTGCAGTACCTTAAGAACGAGGCTACGTAGGATTTAAGCTAACGACGTCGCCGAGTTTGAATCTCGGTGACCTCGACCTCGAGGTCTCCGGCAGTGGACCCGGTCATGTGAGAAATGTTGTGCCTGGCTCTTCCACTTTAGGGATTACAGCTCCTACTGCGTTTATTCCTACTGGGACCACTTTGTTCTTGACCTTCTACGTCTGCTTCAGTTTTCCTCATGCTCTCTGCTGGGATTGCCACATCTATCACAACTGCAGCCTTCTGCTCCTTGTCCACCACCACTGTGTGTGGTTGATTAGCCAGCAGCTGCTGCCAGTTGTTCTTGGAGGGCTGTTTGCCTCTTTAGCCAGTAGGTGTCCAGTGCTGTCCAGCTCTTCATTGTGGAGTCATTGTTGGATGTCTGTGTTTGTTATGTTAGCTTTTTCTGGGAGGTTCTTTGGTTTTGTCAGGAGTTTTCCTGTATTGCAACTCAGGTCAGAATAAAGACGCTCAGACAGGTTAACGTGTACACGGGTGAGACTCAGGGAGACTCGCACCCTGGAGCAGTTGTCAGGCTTTATTTATACCCCAAGCATATTCGTGTAGCATGTACAGGAAGAGATAAAATAGAACTGTGCTGCGTGCAGGCTTCCTGTTGAACAGAGCGTAACTTCTCTATTTAAGCTGAACACTGAAAGAGCAAACACATCTAGATAATGAAATGTACTTTTAAGCATAACATAATAAAAATCCTAAAAAATTCCTTAACAGGTCTGCTGTTGGGTCCTCCAGCCACCTGATGTTGGTGTTGTGTGATGCTACTTTCTCACAGTGCTCAGTCTCAGGACCTGGTCTCTGTCTTCTCTGGCTAACAGTAGTCTTGCCAGACCTTGAATTTGCCTGGTATGCCTGAACCTGCATCTTATGTAGCCACTCTACATCCTGCCCCTGCAGTGGATGAATTCTTACGTGATACAAAACTGTCATACTGAGATATCATTGCTATAGCAACACCAGGTGTTTATGATCCCTAGTGCATGCAATTAAGAGACACGCCTGGGCATGTCTGGGAGTGAGAGCCACATGTGTCAGTCTGCAGTGCAGCATTTTCAGGAACCTGTGGGGAGATATTAGCTGCTGGTGTCATGTGACCCAAATGTAAACAATTGACTCCACCAAGTGTGGCTGAAGGACGTCATGTGACAGGAAGAGCAAACAGTGGATGAAAGTTACTGATACAGTACATGGTGCAAGACCAAAGCAGCAGGTTAAAAAGCTCAACTCATGACCCAACATCCCAGGTAGAAGATGGTCTTCAGTTTTATTGTGAAAACATTGTGCAGGTTCCTGAAGAGTCACAAGGTTAAGTTACTTTAGTTACTGTTTAACAAAGGTTTCCAGGCCAAACTGCGACTAACACTAACCCTATTTCTGTACTAAATTTGACTTATGCTGTGTTGCAGTACCACTTTAATGCTGCTGCAAACGGCACTGTGTGTCATCAGTGACAGTAGCTCATTGGAAACAATCATGGAATGTCCTTCATTTAATCAAACTTAGAAATGCTGCATAAAATATCTTTTTGTGTAAATTATCAGAAACATTACCACAAATCTGCTTAAAGTGTCACTTTGAGGCTGTAAACAAACGGGCACAGCCCTGGTTTATAAAAAGAAACCGTTTTACTTTGAGTTGGTTCAGAAAGTGTTGAAGACGTGGTAAGTGAGGCTGCTAAATCATTTTGAGATTGAAGAACATGAGAGAATCATGTTGTTTTCCTGAGCAATGAGAACGATTGAAAACCAGAGAGGATTGTTTGAACCAGAGCTGTAAGTCAGCTATGTGGAGTTAGAGATGTGTGCATGTTCCCTTTGAAAGGCAGATACACCAGTCCACATTTGCTGAGCTTCACAGTACCAACGTCACAATCTGCTGCTTTCTGCTTGTATTTCTGAGGTTTAAACTGCAATGACTGTGACTTTATTGAACTGTTCCACTCAGTGCTTGGCCCACTGCAGTCAGTGATGCAGGATCTGCACTCAGATGACGACGATGACGATTCAGAGGACGACAACGACGACGTGGATTCAGACACGGATCGAGCAGCCCACACACACCTCACACACCACCAGCACAGGTTAGTAACCCGAGGGCAGCTTTTCGAATGGCTGAACCGCACACTAGTTTAGTTTCATAGACCTGTGCGCAGACATTGGTAATGAATTCCTTTTAACAAGAATATTGCTATTATGTGGGCTACTTTGTATCTCAGATGTTTGTGCAGTAGAGCCAGCCTTTAACAACAAACCTGTAAAATGATGAAGAGCCGCCATTTAAATCTTGGTTAAAATTGCTTGGGACAGTTTCTAAAGGTTCTTTCAACGTGCCTTTACCAACTTTTCAAGTAGTTCATGTAAGCTCTTTCCAACTCTCCACCATCCTGTTGGTGGAGGCGTGCCGTCAACCTTGGCCAAAAAGCATAACTTAACCAGATGGTCTCCGTCTCCAACAGTTGACCGGTTTTCCATCAACTATGCGCTCATTATCTATCTAGCCCAGGGGTGTCCAACTCCAGGCCTCGAGGGCCGGTGTCCTGCAGGTTTCAGATGTTGCTTGATCCAACACAGCTGATTTAAATGATCTCCTTAAATGATCTTAAATGATAAATTATCTCCTCAACATGTCTTGAAGTTCTCCAGAGGCCTGGTGATGAACTAATCATGTGATTCAGGTGTGCTGACCCAGGGTGAGATCTAAAACCTGCAGGACACCGGCCCTCGAGGCCTGGAGTTGGACACCCCTGATCTCGCTGGTCCCCTCCCTGACACTGATTCTGTGAGAGTCATCTTCATGTTAAACACCATCCTTCGTCCCCACTCTCTCAGATGCTGCTCATGGGGGATTTTTCATTGTTAGCGGGTTTTAGCTAACAGCTGAGACAACAGTTTTAATGTCTTTATTCTTTGTGGCTTCATACTTAGGATTAGTTTAAGTGATGGCAGCAGAAGTGACAGCTCCTCCCATTCCCCGCTGTCATGCAGTGAGGCCCCGCCCTTATTAAAGTCTACTAATAACCAGGTAATCACATCAGTAATATACTGGCTTAGATCAGCATCATTGAAAGCCACAGTATGCAGGTGTGTGCGTGACCCTGGGTGACTCTTTGCTCTTCTGTCTGTCAGATAGTGGAAGTAAAAAGTCCCACCAAGCAGAGCAAGCAAGACAAGAGCAAAAGCATGGAGTGTGATAAGGTGAGAACAAGTGTCTTTGGTTTTTAGAAACAGTGTAATGTGGAGTAGGTTAGTAAATATTCTGAAATATGGAAAGATAAATCTGTGTTTGAACTT